>NC_053389.1:241945624-242245624 GCF_905171765.1 Bufo bufo | reverse complement strand
TTACAGCATTCACCTAGCGGCAGCATTGTTGAACCCAGGAGCCATCCACCACAGAACCCAATCACACCTTCTCTCTCTGGATTTGCCCATGTTCTAAATCCATCCTCTTTAGGTAGAGTGCCCTCTGAAGGAAGAGTTTATTACCAACTCTCCAGAGTCCTATTATCACTTCTACCTTTATCCTTTGATGTTTCCTTTCAGCCTCTGTAACCTGTATCTGAAAAAAGGCAAACTTTTTGGAAGTCCACTGGCCTTAAGCCATCCTGTATCACACAGATTTCCACTTAGGGTAGACTTCAGGTAATAGTTTAGCCTCTACCTCCTCAGGCAGTATCAGGGCATCAAACATCTTTCATACACTCAGCATTCATTATTGATGGGCTTAGCCATGGATCCAACAAAATCTCTGCTTCACTAGATTACACCATAATAATGAATGATACCAAAGGCATACCTGGATGTTAGTAGTCTTACCCTCAGCCATCTTACCAACCTCAGCGAGTGTCTTCAGCTCTCTCTCCTGCACTAACATTGCTGGACGGAGTGGTTCTTTCTTGACAACATCAGATTAAGTAGAAACAGCATATCCTGTCCGAGGTGATCCATGTTCCAGGAACCTGAAATGATCTACCAGAAACTCAAAAATGTGGTTATTAATTGGATGGAGACATTAAATTTGAATTTTTATATTTTCTACTCCCAGCCTCCCCCCTTCCAGATGCAGCAGAGTGATCGGATCTAATTTTTCACACCCTTAAGACGGTGATTAATTGGTGAGAGGAGTAGGAATTGCATTACTAGATGCTCCTACACATGTGATACTACCCTTAGCCATGAGAGATCATGGAACATGTTTGCTATGAGGCAATGTAATTAGATCCTAAGGACTGTATAGATAACAGGGATCCAGTATTTGATTCTGGGTTGTTAATTTCCTATGGGTGTTTCATTTGAAGGGCTGAACATTTGTCTTCCTCCCACAGGTGAGGAAGTGGGCAAGTACATACAAAGTCTTCCTCGCCCCCTTGTGGGAAGGACTGATATGCAGCCACGCCCACCTTAGGTCTTTGTTTGATTTAACTTTAACAATATGACAAAATAGGGACAAAATGAACTTCACTCAAGCCTAGCCAACACTAGACCTTTCTAGATGATTCTCAAGATCATACACAAAGGCAGTATTTAGGATTTTCTCATGCATAGCTAAGGTAATCTCAAAAATCCAAATCCACCCAGCTTTCCTGGAGTTTAATGAAAACTTTCTCCACACTCTCTGTCCTGAGGACAATGTGACTGACTGATGATCTAAACACTTCATCACAGACTCACTGATCTTCACTATGCATTAAATCCCCAGCTCTACATTGGACTCAATTTTCCAAATCTCATAAATAATATGAGAAAACTCTCCATATTTTAACTAATTTTCTATAAAGCAGCATAAGTAAGTCCTCTGAATTGGGAATGCTATTCATCATGGCAAAATTGATGATACTACTGGGTATAGTATATGTCATATATCATATAATGATGCAGATATCCTTACACTTTCACTCATACCTGAATAAGGACTTAGAATGGGTGCAATCTAGATTGAGTAGACTGGACACTTCCAACTAGCATCATGGGAATAATTACTGCAGGTACATTTTTAACTGATGGGACATACAATTGGGAAGGGTTATTTTCAGCCTAAGGAAAGAGTTTTTGGGGGGTGGGGAAAAGCTAGAGAGAGCTGAAAACACAGTGGGTGGTGCTGATTAGCACATTCCAGCACCTGGTGTAGAGGAGGAGCTGACAGAAAAAGCAATAGGTAGTCTTTGATGGACCACAAGACCCAGGATTACTTAGTTACAACACATGTGGTGGGGGGGAAGGGAATGCCGCATGGCCAACTCTCTTTGTTCCCTTACCACATCCAAATCCTCCATTTTACTATAGCCATATTGTCCATTCTTCTCAATTACTTTCAACTTTCCCTCTACACTTTTCCACAACTTTAATTTAATCTATCTCCTACTGCATTTGCAACATCTAGTGGGAACTTTTACACAAAACTGCATATTTACGGATAATACCGGAAATCACTGCTACTTAGTATGACAGAATGCTTTCAACTTTTATTTCTAACTGAAACTTTTCCTTTCTTTTCCTCGCATCAACTGAGCCGCCGTTAATATCTCTTTACTCTGTCCTGTAACATTCGAATTTCCCATTATTGTAGTTGCACAAAGCTCTAACAATTGCTATTTATCAAACCCGCAAACTTAAGCGTAGTTGCACAAAGATCAAACGGAATCCGATTACTTAAAGTAATCGCCACCGAACCCACTAACTCAAGCGCAGTTGCACAAAGATCAAATGATATAATAGTATTGAGCCCACAATCTCTCAAAGTGAAGACCCCTCGTCAATTCACCGGGATACAAAATCTTAATAACTTCCAATTGCCTATGAGACAATTAGTATTAACCCTTTTCCCAAGTTCTCGTCAGAATATTGGGCTGGGATCCAATTCTACGTCACAGGATATCCGGCTCAGCTGTCTAACAATTTCCGTTTAGTTTCAGCATGTTCTACCACACAAAGAAGGAATATTTCAACAGGTTCTTTCTAACAGACAGATCAGCTATAACTTGAACCCTTTTATCGCGATAACACCAATTCAACTCTTGAGAAAACACTTGGGCAAAAGACTCAGAGGAGGTTGTAAGAATAAAAGCTTCTTACCTTACTGCAGTTTATGCCTCGTCTGATGGTTTTACGCAAGTCCTCTCCTGGCGTTTGAATCGGAAGTTATGCAAGCTGTCTGCCCCACGTTGGGCGCCATTTGTTATCGCAATTCATGCGACTCTCCTTCTTCTTTGTGTGGTGCCAAATCAATTAGAAGAATAAGTATGTGTACAGCATACTGCTTTATAATGAGACCAGACACTAGGTGGTTTCATGAAAGCATCTTCTCATCCTCCTTTAGCCATGGTAGAAGAGGGCAGGCGAGAGAGCCCCTTTTATTCACAGTACATTCACTTAAATAGCAGACATGACATCACAAAAGGGGTGTTCCTTAAGAAGAGGCTATTGGCTCCTTAACCTGATAGGAGTGGTTTCAGAATCCCCTCTTCCCCCTCCCTCATTGACCTTCTCATACATATGGTTTGCAGCCATCTAGTGGACAGAAATGTGTACTACAGAATATTCTCATTATATATTCATAAAATCATAAATCCTTCTCTCACAGTAGTGCTTGGGTGCTCGGGCCGAACACATCGGGATGTTTGGGTGCTCGACCGAGCACCCTTGTATAATGGAAGTCAATGGGAGAACCTGATTATTAAACCAGCTACCCCTGCTCTGAAGAGGGGAGGGTGCCTGGTTCATAGGAAAATATCAGAAATTGCAGGTCGCTGCAATGTTGTCCGAATAGTACACCACTTTTACAGACTGACAATAATACACACAAAATCAAAAAAAAAAAAATCTATTTTAGAGGAAAAAATTATAGGAAACATTGTACAGTAGACCATGGGTAACGGAGGAATCATGGTTCGATTCCGGAGAGGGAGCCTGAGAAACAGCTACCACATCCAAGCAAGACAGCATGCTCGCAAATTACCTATTAGGTATAATTAGGTGAGGGCCTGCAGGTGAGCTGACCCTGTAAAAGATTTTAGGGGTGGGCCTGCAGGTAAGCTGACCCTGTAAAAGATTTTAGGTGTGGGCCTGCCAGTGAGATGACCCTGTAAAAGATTGTAGGTGAAGACCTGCTGGTGCGCTGACCCTGTAAAAAATTTTTGGTACAGGCCTGCTGGTGAGTTGACCCTGTAAAATATTTTAGGTGCGGGCCTGCTGGTGAGCTGACCCTCTAATACATTATATGCGAGGGCCTTCAGGTGAGCTGACCCTTTAAAACATTATATGCGAGGGCATGCAGATGAGCTGACCCTCTAAAAAATTTTATGCAAGGGCCTTCAAGTGAGCTGACCCTGTAAAAGATTTGAGGTGCGGGCCTGCTGGTGAGCTGACCCTGTAAAAGATTGTAAGTGAAGGCCTGCTGGTGAGCTGACCCTCTAAAAAATGATATGCGAGGGCATGAAGGTGAGCTGACCCTGTAAAAGATTGTAGGTGAGGGCCTGATGGTGAGCAGACCCTCAAAAAAATTATATGCGAAGGCCTTGCAGCTGAGCTGACCCTCTAAAAAATTATATGCGAGGGCCTGCAGCTAAGCTGACCCTCTAAAAAATTATATGCGAGGGCCTGCATGTTAGCTGACCCTGTAAAACATTGTATGCGAAGGGCATTATATGTGACGAATAAGCACGTTGATATGATGGAAGAGGAGGAGAAGGAGGATGAGATTAGGACGTTTCCACCATATACCCTTGTTTGTGGTGAAAGAGGTGCATGGGAATACAGTGTATTCAATACATTATAAACAACACATTTAAAGTGCCTTTATGTTCAGCTGCTTTCCTCCGGTGGAGTCGAGAAGTCATGGTCAATCCAGGCCTTGTTAATTTTTATAAGAGTCAACCTGTCAGCATTTTCAGTTGACAGGCAGATATGCTTATCTGTTATAATGCCACCAGCAGCACTAAATGCCCGCTCAGACAAAACGCTGGCAGCAGGGAAGGCCAGCACCTCCAAGGCGTAGAGCGCCAGTTCGTGCCACGTGTTCAGCTTGGACACCCAGTAGTTGTAAGGCACTGAGGGATCATTGAGGACGCTGACACGGTCTGCTATGTACTCCTTCACCATCTTCCAAAAATTTTCCCTCCTTGTGACAGTAGGCCGCGCATCAGGGTGAGGGTGCTGGCGGGGTGTAATGACACTCTCCCAGGCTTTGCAGAGTGCTGCCCTGCCTCTGTTGGAACTGCTGTCTGTTCCCCTTAATTCCTCTCCTTGGTTGGCCAAGGAACTACAGACTCTGCCGTCAGCGTTGTCAGATGGAAATTTTTGGAGCAATTTTTCAACAAGGATCTTCTGGTATTGCACCTTTTGCACATCCTCTCCACCAGAGGAATGAGAGATGAGAAGTTCTCTTTGTAGCGGGGGTCGAGAAGGGTGAACAACCAGTAAGGGCCCTTTCACACTTGCGTTCTTTTCTTCCGGCATAGAGTTCCGTCGTCGGGGCTCTATGCCGGAAGAATCCTGATCAGTTTTATCCTAATGCATTCTGAATGGAGAGAAATCCGTTCAGGATGCATCAGGATGTCTTCAGTTCCGGAACGGAACGTTTTTTGGCCGGAGAAAATACCTGTCACGGCCATGGCTATGACCGTGACTCCTGAACCGCATGCGGTTGTCAGCGGTTTTCATTGGTGTTCAATCACAGGTGAGGGCTGTGGTATTGGCCTCACCTGTGGTTGCCGCTGGCAACAGTATGTATGTGGCAGCGTAGCAGGCTGAGCTGTGCCATGCAGCTCGCTACCCTGCGCATGCGGTTTTGTGTGTGATGTGTGGATGTGTGCACTGTGTTTTATGTTATTGTGTGCACGTTCCCTTTAAGTGGTGTTTTCCCTTCCCTGGTGTTGGAAGGGTTAATCCCCTTCCTAGTGTGTGTGATCACTGGGTGTGTCCGACTGTGGGGTGTGGTTTCTTGGCCTATAAAGCCTCACTGCTTTTGCAGGCCTTCAGGTTGCTTCAGCCATGCTTAGCTGAGAGCAGCCTCATGTATTTATTACCTGCCAGTAAGAGCCACCCCTGTGGTCATAAACCTTAATGTCATAACCATATTGTGCTTTAGTTATTTCCAGTTATGTGTGATGTCCGTGTGATGTTTTATATGTGATTTTGTGCAGCTATGGATCTGGGTCCCTGTGTAGGGATGCGCTTGTGATCTGCACCCTGCTAACACAGGGATCCAGTCAGCAAGGCTGTGGCAGGTAGGTGGAACTCCTTGTTCACCTGCCATATCCATAGAGCTGTTTATGTCTCCCCTTTTCCTGCAGCTTGGCCGTTGAGACTCCTGCTCCTTCGTGTCTAGGAGGAGTGGGCTTGTCTTACTCAGCTCCTAGGTGAGGGTCATCTTGAGGGCTAGCAGGGACTTTTAGGTTCCGGAGCATGAGCCCTCCTACCATCAAGGTTGGCTCATGTAGCTAGGAGCCAGGGTCAGGTTAGGGATGCGTTTAGGAGGTGACCTGCTCCCTAATCCTGTCTTCATGGCCAAGCAGCCGAAACATCATCGGGCTCCACACGGCTGAGGATTTCCCCCATCCTCAGCCGTGACAGTATGACCACAGTCGCTTCTTACGTGGCGATCCCTCGAAAGAGGGTAAAGCATGCACCGCTATCTGCGGATGGGGTGCATGCGCGTTCTCCGGAGGGAGAGCGTTATGGGGCTCACCATTTACGGCGCGGTGAGTGGCATTCCCCGCCATTCCCAGCTCACCGTTGTCCGTGTTGGTGTCCCCTTTTTGTTTGTCTTTCCCCTCCCCCCCTCCCATTGTTTCTTATGCCTCACCAACTTTCCCCTTTTGTTGTTGGGAGGGGCTTTGAGGGGTGGGAGTATGCATCCCTCGAAAGAGGGTGAAGCATGTACCGCCCTCTGCGGAAGGGTTACATGCGCGCTCTTCGGAGGGAGAGCGTTCTGGGGGTTTCGCCTCTGACGGCGCGGTGAGTGGCGTTTCCCCGCCTTCCCTTCACCGTTGCCTCGTTTGGCGTCCCCCTGATTTTATAGCACTAGGGTGTTTGTTTGGTGTGCGAGTTGCACACCTTCGAAAGAGGGTGCAGCATGCAGTGCCATATCCTTGTGGCCTGCATGCGCGTTCTCCGGAGGGAGAGCGTTCCTGGGGGTTCTCCGTTAACGGCACGGTTGGTGGCTTATTCCCCGCCACCTTACCTTCCGTGTCCGTGTTGGGGATCCCTCGTCCCTCTCCATGTTCCCATCTCTGGTCGTTTGCTGGCAGCACTCCGTAGGTGGTCCGGCTGCTTGCTGGTTAGGAGTGTCTGCTGGCAGCGACTGGAGTGGGGACGTGAGTGGAGAGTCCCCTCGTCCATCTCTCAGTGGTTCTTTTCTCTTTGTTGCTGGTGCGGGCTGCAGTCCTCGTCGGACTGGCTAGTGTGAGCCGGGAGAGAATGCAGCTGACAGCAACCCCTTTTTAGAACCGGCACTGAGAGTGGACGTCCCCTTCTCCTATCCCCTTGTCTGAGTCCCTCACGTGTCTTTTTTTGGTGGGGGGGGCTTTGAGGGGTGGGAGTGTCACGGCCATGGCTATGACCGTGACTCCTGAACCGCATGCGGTTGTCAGCGGTTTTCATTGGTGTTCAATCACAGGTGAGGGCTGTGGTATTGGCCTCACCTGTGGTTGCCGCTGGCAACAGTATGTATGTGGCAGCGTAGCAGGCTGAGCTGTGCCATGCAGCTCGCTACCCTGCGCATGCGGTTTTGTGTGTGATGTGTGGATGTGTGCACTGTGTTTTATGTTATTGTGTGCACGTTCCCTTTAAGTGGTGTTTTCCCTTCCCTGGTGTTGGAAGGGTTAATCCCCTTCCTAGTGTGTGTGATCACTGGGTGTGTCCGACTGTGGGGTGTGGTTTCTTGGCCTATAAAGCCTCACTGCTTTTGCAGGCCTTCAGGTTGCTTCAGCCATGCTTAGCTGAGAGCAGCCTCATGTATTTATTACCTGCCAGTAAGAGCCACCCCTGTGGTCATAAACCTTAATGTCATAACCATATTGTGCTTTAGTTATTTCCAGTTATGTGTGATGTCCGTGTGATGTTTTATATGTGATTTTGTGCAGCTATGGATCTGGGTCCCTGTGTAGGGATGCGCTTGTGATCTGCACCCTGCTAACACAGGGATCCAGTCAGCAAGGCTGTGGCAGGTAGGTGGAACTCCTTGTTCACCTGCCATATCCATAGAGCTGTTTATGTCTCCCCTTTTCCTGCAGCTTGGCCGTTGAGACTCCTGCTCCTTCGTGTCTAGGAGGAGTGGGCTTGTCTTACTCAGCTCCTAGGTGAGGGTCATCTTGAGGGCTAGCAGGGACTTTTAGGTTCCGGAGCATGAGCCCTCCTACCATCAAGGTTGGCTCATGTAGCTAGGAGCCAGGGTCAGGTTAGGGATGCGTTTAGGAGGTGACCTGCTCCCTAATCCTGTCTTCATGGCCAAGCAGCCGAAACATCATCGGGCTCCACACGGCTGAGGATTTCCCCCATCCTCAGCCGTGACAATACCACAGCATGCTGCGCTTTTTGCTCCGGCCAAAAATCCGGAACACTTGCCGCAAGGCCGGATCCGGAATTAATGCCCATTGGAAGGCATTGATCCGGATCCGGCCTTAAGCTAAACGTCGTTTCGGCGCATTGCCGGAGTCGACATTTAGCTTTTTCTGAATGGTTACCATGGCTGCAAGGATGCTAAAGTCCTGGCAGCCATGGTAAAGTGTAGTGGGGAGCGGGGGAGCAGTATACTTACCGTCCGTGCGGCTCCCCGGGCGCTCCAGAGTGACGTCAGGGCGCCCCAAGCGCATGGATCACGTGATCACATGGATCACGTCATCCATGCGCATGGGGCGCTCTGACGTCATTCTGGAGCGCCCCGGGAGCCGCACGGACTGTAAGTATACCGCTCCCCCGCTCCCCGCTCCTACTATGGCAACCAGGACTTTAATAGCGTCCTGGGTGCCATAGTAACACTGAAAGCATTTGGAAGACGGTTCCGTCTTCAAATGCTTTCAGTACACTTGCGTTTTTCCAGATCCGGCGGGCACCTCCGGCAAGTGGAGTACACGCCGGATCCGGACAACGCAAGTGTGAAAGAGGCCTAATCCGTGTTGTCTAAAATGCGTATAAAGCACGGGTCGCGAGAAAGGCAGCCTAACATAAAGTCAGCCATGTGTTCCAGAGTACCAACAGGCAAGACTTCGCTGTCATCATCAGGAGGATCACTCTCAATCTCCTCATCCTCTTCCTCCTCTTCTGCCCATCCACGCAGAACAGATGAAATTAAACTTCCATGGGTACTACCCTCTGTAGTGGAGGCAACCGTCTCCTCCTCCTATTCATCATCCAATTCGCGCTGAGAAGACGAAGTCTTCCCCTATTTCCACCTCTAAGCGTCGTCCTTAAAGGGGTTATCCGAGTTAATAAAAAAAAAAAAAAAACACTTAAAATCCATCAGGATATACATATAATTTGGTTAAGCTTGATTTCATCAAGTTAAAACCCATATTTGCACCTTTTCATGGTCCTGCCATTGCAAGTACATGCTGAGGGGGCGTGTAACAACAAAGCCTGAGCTCTGCCTCATGAATATTTCTGGGCGTGAAAAACCTGACCTTCCCCTCACCCTGCTCTGCACTTTGCATAAAAATGAATAAATACACACACAGGGCAGAAGACCTCCCTGTCACATTGCAGCTGCACAGTGTAAGTTATGTTATTTTACATACATTTCTTTCATGTTTGGTTTTGTTTCTAGTCTAAAAATTTTCTTTCTGTTATTACAGTATATCAAGGAGGACGTATTTGCACTAATTCCAAATTCCGTCACCATAGAAAATGAATGGGTCCGCACCCGTTCCGCAAAATTGCAGAACAAATGTGGACCAATTTGCGGATGTGTGAATGGAGCCTAAAGCTACTTTCACACTAGAGGCAGGATCGATCCAACTGGCTGTTCACCCTGTCGGATCCGGCCAGCCGCTATTTTGCCGTGCCGCTGGACTGCCGCTCTGTCCCCATTGACTATAAAGGGGACGGTGGTGGAGTTATGGCGCAGCACGGCAGTGCACAGCGAGCGGCCACTTGACTAAAAGTCCTGGATTTTCGACTTTTTATGGTACTTTCACACTAGCGTTAGTGTGATCCGGCAGGCAGTTCCATCGTCGGAGCTGCCCGCCGGATCCGCCGATCAGTGTGACAACTGACAGCATTTGTAGACAGATCCAGGTGCAGATCCGTCTAGAAATGCATTGCAATAACGGATCCGTCTATCCGCTTGCCATGTCAATGGACGGATCCCTCTTGCAGTCTTTTTCACAGTTTTCATGTTCTGCGCATGCGCAGACCGGAAGGGCGGATCAGTCCTTCAGTTGTTTTGCAACGCCGGATCCGCAAGGAAGCTCCGTCGTCGGAGCTGCGTGCCTGCTGGATGCGCCGATCAGTGTGACAAGTGACAGCATTTGTAGACGGATCCAGGTGCGGATCCATCTAGAAATGCATTGCAATAACGGATCCGTCTATCCGCTTGTCATGCGGATGGACGGATCCCTCTTTCAGTCTTTTTCACAGTTTTCATGTTCTGTGCATGCGTAGACCGGAAGGACGGATCCGTCTATCCGCTTGTCATGTGGATGGACGGATCCCTCTGTCAGTCTTTTTCACATTTTTCATGTTCTGCGCATGCGCAGACCGGAAGGGCGGATCCGTCCTTCAGTTGTTTTGCAACGCCGGATGCGCACGGCAGCTCCGTCGTCGGAGCTGCGTGCCTGCTGGATCCGCCGATCAGTGTGACAAGTGACAGCATTTGTAGACGGATCCAGGTGCGAATCCGTCTAGAAATGAATTGCAATAACGGATCCGTCCAGCGGCACTGTCAAATAGCGGCAGGGCGGATCCGACAGGGTGAACAGCCTGTCGGATACGTCCTGCCGCTAGTGTGAAAATATCATTAGCATTATCTGTATCTAAGCAATATCTATATTATTCAAATATATATTCAATATGGATATTGCTTAGATAAATCCATATATTGGTGGCAGATAAGGATTTTATATAGCTGAATAATGATGATGATGATCATAATAATGATGGCCAATAATTTATTTATATTTCCCAGGGGGTGTTGAATGTGTACTAGTGTGGGGGGGGACCAGGGCTGTAATAACGATCCCCAGATGCAGAGGGGAACGTTTACAAACTGCCACCTCTAGCCCCAGTGAATGCAGGAGGGACAAACATACCCTGTGCTGCTGGAGAAGAGATCACCTCGGCTCTGGTTTGTACTGCACATGAGCGATCGCATAGCAGAGCCGAGGCAGTGACAAGAGCTGGAGGGGGAGGGCACCAGAGGCTCTGACGTCTCGTTTACACAGCCTGGCCACTCCCTCAAGCAGGGAGACGGCTGTAAACGAGACCTCATCAGCAGAGCAGAGCCGGCAGTGTGAGGAGAGCTGGAGGGGGGAGGGGGGAGGGGGGAGGGCACCAGAGGCTCTGACGTCTCGTTTACACAGCCTGGCCACTCCCTCAAGCAGGGAAAAGCTTGTAAACAAAACGTCACCAGCAGAGCCGGGTTACTGACGTCAGGTGTAACATGACCCTGAACTGAACTGGCCAAACAGTGATAGATAGGTAATGAAAGTGATTTTAAGAATCTTTCACTGGTCTACAATAAATGCAATTAGAATAGATTTATTTAAGTCGGATAACCCCTTTAACTGTGAGCCGCGAGTGTTTGAGTAGACACAGAAGTAGGATGGTTACGCTGATAATATTATCGCCGCTCACCATCTGTGTTGATTCCTCAAAGTTTCTTAAAACCTCACAGAGGTCAGACATCCATGCCCACTCCTCGCTTATGAATAGCAGAAGCTGACTGGAAAGGAGACGACCATGTTGCAGCTGGTATTCCACTAGTGCCCTCTGCTGCTCACAAAGCCTGGCCAACATGTGGAACGTGGAGTTCCAGCGTGTGCTCATGTCTCACAACAGCCGGTGATCTGGCAATTTCAAGCGCTGCTCCAGCATTGACAGACCGGCTAAAGCTGTTGGTGACTTGCGGAAATGTGCACACGGACAGCGGACCTTCACCAGTAACTCAGGCAAATTGGGGTAGGTCTTGAGAAACCGTTGAACACGTGGGCTAGGCATTGGATGTGTCTGAGCTTGCCGAGCTCCAAAACAGTCACCAAGTTATGGCCATTATCAGACACAACCATGTCTGGCTCTAGGTTGAGTGGCGAGAGCCACAACTCAGTCTGGTCTCTCATCCTCTGCCACAACTCTGCGGCTGTGTGCTGTTTGTCCCATAAGCATATCAGCTTCAGCACGGCCTGTTTCCGCTTTCCCACTGCAGTGCTACACTGCTTCCAGTTACTAACTGATGACTGACTAGTGCTGCACGCAGATAATTCGGAGGTGGAAGTGGAGGAGGAGGTGGAGAAGTGGGGGTTGGAGCCACTAACGGTGCTGGCGGAAACCCTGATCGACGTAGGGACCGCAATCCTTGGCGTCGGTAGCACCTGTGCCATCCCAGGGTACGACTCGCCCCCGACCTCCACAACGTTCACCCAGTGTGCCGTCAGGGAAATGTAGCATCCCTTGCCAAATGCACTTGTCCATGTGTCTGTGGTTAAGTGGACCTTCCCAGTAACTGCGTTGGTCAGGGCACGTGTGATGTTACGGGACATATGTTCGTGTAAGGCGGGCAAGGCACACCGTGAAAAATAGTGGTGGCTGGGGACTGCGTAACGAGGGACGGCCGCCGACATCAGGCTGTGGAAGGGCTCAGTGTCCACAAGCCTAAATGGCAACATTTCCAGGGCCAGTAATTTGGAAAGTTGTGCATTTCGTGCTATTGCCTGTGGGTTGGTGGCTGGCGTTCGTCTCACTTATTACAGTGCTTGGGTGACATGTGGCGGATCATGCTGGTGGTGGTGAGGTTGCTAGTGTTCACGCCCGGCTCATTTTCATATGGCACAGGTTGCAAACTACTATTCTTTTGTCGTCCACACTTTCCTCAAAAAAGCGCCATACTGCGTAACATCTACCCCTTGGCAAGGGAGATTTCCGCAAGGGGTTGCTCCGTGGAACAGGCCTGTGTGGTCTGGCCCACCTTCTCCCTTTTGCCACCCCACTGCCTCTTCCAGCCTGTTGCAGTGCTGCATATCCCTCCCCCTCTGTACTGCTGTCCTCACTCGGCTTTCCACCTTCCCAGGTTGTGTCAGGGACCTCATCGTCCACCACCTCCTCTTCCACTTCCTCTCTCTGCTCATCCTCCTGATTTGTTGACCTAACCACAACCTCAGTGATTGACAACTGTGTCTCATCCTCTTCATCAACCTCTTGAGACAGTAATTGCAGTTGACTCATTGGCAACTGTGTCTCATCATCATCCACCTCATTAAACACTAATTGCCGTTCCCCACCGTCATGTTCTTTTGACTGTGGATGTTCAAGATGTTGGGAATCAGGGCACAAGATCTCATGTCCCTCTTCAAGCATGCTTGGCGAGAGGGACAAATCAAGTAATGGCGATGAAAAGAGGTCCTCGGAATATCCAAGTGTGGGATCACTTGTTTGGCCAGACTGTAGATGGTGGGAGGAAGGAGGATCAGGGTGAGGCTTGTGATGACCAGACTCCTGGCTACTGAGACTGGACTTGGTGGAAGACAGGGTGGTGTTTAACCGACTGGAAGCATTATCTGCTGCAATCCAACAGACCACCTGGTCGCACTGGTCTGACTTCAAGAGTGGTGTCCTGCGCCGCCCTGCAAACCTGCAAACTGGGACTAGGTATCTTGGATGATTGTTTTTCTTGTGCTCTGGCAGTAGGCACTGTTTCTCCGCACCCAGGGCCATGGCCTCTGCGTGCAACATCAGCATCACAGCCACTTCACCGTCCCTTACTGCTCGTCTTCTTCATTTTAAATGTGATATATGCTTCAAAGTATGTGACACGTACAGTAGCATAGGATTTGGAAGTGTATGTGCAAAAATATTTACAAAGGTATTTGTGATGAGGAAACGTTATACAGAACACGTACCGCAGGTAATGTCACAGTTCGCAGTGTCTACGGAAAAAGTGTACTGGATGTCACAGATATTTTAGGTATGCGCACACTTTAAACAGGAGATGTGGCGCGGATAATAACTGTCCGCAGCGTACACCATCTACGGAAAAAGTGTACTGGATGTCACTGATATTTTAGGGAAGCGTACACTTTAAACAGGAAATTTGGCACGGATAATTTAACTGTCTGCAGTGGACACCATCTACGGAAAAACTGCACTGGATGTCACTGATATTTTAGGGATGCGCACACTTTAAACAGGAGATGTGGCGCGGATAATACTGTCCGCAGCAGACACCTTCTACGGAAAAAGTGCACTGGATGTCACTGATATCTCAGGGATGCTCACAATTCACATAGGAGATGTGGAGCGAATAATTTAACTGTCCGCAGCGGACTATTACACAGTATTTTGTGCAGGATGCGCTAAAAATATATATTGCTGCTGTCACACACAATAGTCCTTAAAAGGACTTTTGGGTCTCTGAAAAGTTTTTTGTATAAAAATCTTCCTATTACACTCCCTACACTGTCTGTCCTTTCCTATTCACAGCTCTCCCTAACACTGAGCAATTTAGCGCAGGTTGCGCTGCAATTATATATTGCTGCTGTCACACACAATAGTCCTTACAAGGACTTTTGGGTCTATGTAACGTTTTTGTAGAAAAATTACATTAAATTACACTCCCTACACTGTGTCCCTTCCTATGCTCAGCTCTCCCTGACTTAGAATGAGCCGAACACGTGTCATCGGGTGCTATGTAACACCCGATGAGGCTTTCTGGCCAGCCAATCACTGTAATGCCAGTAGCCAACATGGCTACTGGCATTACAGTGAGGGCAGTACTTAGCAGCTGCAAAACGTGCGGGTAGGAGACTCGAGCATTGCCCTTGAGCACATGCGGTACTCGGCCGAGTACCGCCATATGCCGAGCATAGCGATGCTCAAGCCAAACTGGTATTCGCCCGAGCATGCTCGCTCAACACTAGCGTCTACACAGGCAGTGAGTCACTCACTTAAATACAAACTGTAATAAAAAAGTTGCCTTTGCCCTTTTTATTCGCATTTTATGTTTGAAAAAAGTGGAACAGTTGCTTCATAAATATAGCACTCATTGTAAACACCATATTTCTCAGTGTATTTACACCAGAAAATTGGCTTAAATACATTGATAAATCTGCTTCCCTTCCATTACAAAGCTAGCTTGCTGTCTGTCGTCACCACTAGGGGGACGTCAGTGCAGAATAATTCATACAATTACCATGGAAGCTTTAATAATCTCTTTGTATTGATCTCTCCCTAGTGATGGCTGCATGAAAATGCAGTGTTTTCAAGCAGGGAAAGAGAACACGATCAGTGCTGGGTCCCCCGACTCCCGTGTCCCATAGCAGTTGTGTGGTCTGTGTCTAGAGAAGGGATCAGAAACCTCCTGCACTCCAGATGTTGTGAAACTACAACTCCCAGCATGCTCCACTCACTTCTATGGGATTTCTGGGAACAGCTAAGCAAGTGTGCATGCTGGGAGTTGTAGTTTCACCAGTCCTGGAGTGCCGAAGTTTGCTGACCCCTAGTCTAGAGTGAACAGACGTCTGGTTTTAGGCCGGACAGTCCTGTTTTCTGGATCCCTATCCTCCGTCTGGCACAGGGCCTGGACGGACGCAGAGATGTCCTCCCTTTTAGCAGCTCACGCTTAGGGCTCTTTCACACTTGCGTTGTCCGGATCCGTCGTGTACTCCATTTGCCGGAGGTGCCCGCCGGATCCGGAAAAACGCAAGTGAACTGAAAGCATTTGAAGACGGATCCGTCTTCAAAATGCGTTCAGTGTTACTATGCCAGCCAGGACGCTATTAAAGTCCTGGCTGCCATAGTAGTAGTGGGGAGCGGGGGAGCAGTATACTTACAGTCCGTGCGGCTCCCGGGGCGCTCCAGAATGACGTCAGAGCGCCCCATGCGCATGGATGACGTGTCCATGCGATCACGTCATCCATGCGCGTGGGGGCGCCCTGACGTCACTCTGGAGCGCCCCGGGAGCCGCACGGACGGTAAGTATACTGCTCCCCCGCTCCCCACTACACTTTACCATGGCAAACAGGACTTTAGCATCTTGGCAGCCATGGTAACCATTCAGAAAAAGCGAAACTTCGGATCCGGTAATGCGCCGAAACGACGTTTAGCTTAAGGCCGGATCCGGATTAATGCCTTTCAATGGGCATTAATTCCGGATCCGGCCTTGCGGCAAGTGTTCAGGATTTTTGGCCTGAGCAAAAAGCGCATCATGCTGTGGTATTTTCTCCGGCCAAAAAACGTTCCGGTCCAGAACTGAAGACATCCTGATGCATCCTGAACGGATTTCTCTCCATTCAGAATGCATGGGGATAATCCTGATCAGGATTCTTCCGGCATAGAGCCCCGACGACGGAACTCTATGCCGGAAGAAAAGAACGCAAGTGTGAAAGAGCCCTTAGACAGCAGCATTATGCTATTTGAGCGTGAGCTGCAGTAACATATTACCTGACTAAGGCTTCTATCACCCTGAGTCAGTCACTAGAGCCAACAGACATGACTCTCTTTAGCTGACTGAGGGAGAGAGAAGCACTCCTGGCACCAGTGCAGCTCACCTCACCATCTTCCAGCTCTATTTCGCCACCCCTTTTCCCCTGCATCTGGGGACGTGACTTTCAGACTTGGGGTGTGATGTGTGAACTTGGGGTGTGGCATAGCAGTCTCGAGGATGTGGCTACAGTGTCCCGCTTATGAGGGTGAAGCAAACAGCCACCATATCTGCTTCTATTGCCGTTATGCCACTGACTCTGATCTGTAGCTAATCTCTCCCTATTGCTCATCAGCATTACCACCGCCAGATGACTACTATTCTGGAAACAGCGACTGATGAAGTGTCCTGAAACACACTGTTTAATACTGTCATTGTGTTTCATGTAAATTGTGCTTGTATATGAGTTCCAATAAAGTTGCATAGGGAGGGGGAGGTTCTAACAAGCCTCCCAGGGCTGACTCCGCCCTGCACACAGTACAGAGGAGAAGGAGGTCAGTGTGTGTGATGTCTGAGGACAAAGCTGCACCTCAGCAGCCATCTTGGAGAGTTACAAAAACTCCAAAGTTCCATGTACCAGCCAATAGAAGAGAAAGATTACAGAAGAACCAGGCAACTCAGAGAGGGAGTGAGAATGTTGGCAAAGGAAGGTAACTGTCGTTTATCAGGCTCTAGTTTCCTTTGCATTAGGTGGAGAGATTCTAAGCTACAAGCTGCCCACCATAACCAAGGACAGAAAGGCCATCTGTCAGAATATAGTATTCCTAGAGAGGATACAGAAGTATATGATTATACAGTAAAGCAGAGATAGTCCATCCCTAGAGCCTGGAGAAGCAAGGGAGAAATGTAGTGGCCTCACGGACTAAGCGTGAGCACTACACGAGGGTCAATTGGGGTGTGCGTGACTTCTCTTCACTAGGGACAGGAGTGTCATTTCCAATTGTGCAGATATTATGTAAATTGTAAAGTATTGTTTTATATGTAATGTTTTCCCTGTATTATGTGGTATCAGGCCTAGTCTCTGTAGTTAGTCATCCTAGACGCTAGAGAGAGCTAGAGTTGCCTTAGTATAAGTATTCAGGCCCAGACAGGAGAGAGTTAGTTCGAGTGCAGAGAGTTCAAGGTCAGGGGTCTGCTGAGACCAGTGAGGAGGACAAGCTAGAGCCTCCCCCTGACATGCAGCTGGACAGCCCAGGCTGTTAGTTGTAACCAGGGGGCTAGTAGAGGGATCCTAGCCTACCTGAGGATAAAGAGAGCCTAGGTTAGCTCTGAAGACTCCCCAGTAGCAGGATGGCACCTCCTGGGGAGAACCAGCAGTTATCCTCCCGTCTATTCCAGTCAACACCAGGTCAGATAAGTACCATGATGGACAGAGTTATATAGAATACAGCAAGTACCTATATTGGAGAAAGGAACGATATACCAAGGATAAAAGCCAGCATTTGGGCATCCGGGCCTTGGCATCCAGCCAGCTAGAATAGCTGAAGGGGATAAAGCAGGGTTGCACTGTAAGCAATCACCATTGTGTTCCTCCAAGTATCTTGCCTGTTTATTTCCTGCCGTCATCTGAAGTCTACCTGCTTGTGAAAGAATTGTCTGAGGATCTGCATTATAACCATCTATAAATTGAACTGTATGTATAAAACTTGCACCGTGAATTTCCAGTAAAAAGACGTTTGGTTTACTTACTGATTCCTCAATTATTCCACCTATCATTATACGGTGTGCCACCGTCCAATTGGCACTGGTGTCACGAA
Organism: Bufo bufo; assembly: GCF_905171765.1. Lineage (NCBI taxonomy): Eukaryota > Metazoa > Chordata > Amphibia > Anura > Bufonidae > Bufo > Bufo bufo. Next base: position 242,227,585 of record NC_053389.1, on the reverse strand, counting down.
CTTTAAAGGGACCTTGCCCCAGGCACATAAAACACCTGCAACATCCAGGGCACCTCATCCAACACCAGGCCTGGTCCCTAAACACAGAGTGTGCCCCAGAGGACTTTTGTGCCAGCCTCTCTTTCACTGCTGTATGCCTGCCCAGGGGTTTCCATATATAGCTGTGAGTGACCCTCGCTTGCCATTGACCGTGACCTCACAATCGCATTACCCTGCAGGTCTGGCGTACCGCAGAAAGATTCATTGTTATAGAAAACTGCCGCTTAGGCAACTTCTGGGAACTAATCTGAATCACTGTAAAAGCTGCCTTGCTGTAAATGACTTTTGCATACATTGATGACCTTTGGATCAGCTTCAGTAAAGTACTGGGAGTTTGTTAAGAAACCGGGTCTTCTTATTCCACATCATCTCCTAATTGCACCTCACGGTGCTGGCGTCACAAACACAGGGGCCCAGACACCAAAGCACCCTAAGCATACCCATTACCATCAAGGGCACCTCAACTTCCATCTGGCTGGTGTTCCCTGCAAAAGAGAGCCCCGGAGCATTTAGTGCTGTCCTAATCATCACTGCACGCCGACCCAGGGAGCTGCAAAACCGTGAGTACAACTACTGCCCCCATCAGCCCACCGTGCACTCACATACTGCCCCTGCAGTCCGGACCGCTCCACTACAATTCTGGAAATAGATTCCTCTGCAGCCAAGTACAACCATCCTTACACGGGGTAAGGGTGAAGACCAGGGTGTCCCTTAGAGTCCAAACTCCAGTCTGGCCAGTGTTATTTGCTAAGTCATCTGCAGAATCTAGCATCCACCATTCCAACTGTAGACCCAATGCCTGTCTCTATAGTAGTTTTCAGGTTTGACCAGATGTGTGTTTTGAGCACTCAGGTTTGCAAAACTACTGATATGTTGTATCCAGCCTTTATCAGTCTGATCTCTAAATAAAACTGGGGCTACCGGCGATCCGAACATTTCTGGATTATTTGCGATTATGGGGTTGTCGCGGCAACTTGTGAGTCATGCTGCAATCCCATTCAAATTAAATGGCTGCAGTACAACACATCTAGTACCCCAGAATAGAGTACTTGCAAATGATACTTAATTTGATGTTATTTAATCTGTTCAAGCTTTGTATTATGCTTTGTATGTATTCCCAAAAGTTGTCTGTAGGTGGCACTGTTTAGTTAAATATACCCTAACTCAGCAGGGGGAATTAGCTTTCCCCTCTGAGGGAGGTGTTTTCCAATGAATATTGCATCAGCCACTTCAGAGTTTTATCCCTGCCTGCGTTCAGAGCAAATGCCAATTCAGTTTAGCTCTAGGAGAAACTCCATTCCTGTTGAGACATCAATCCCTGAGGAAAAGCTGGAGAAGACATTTATAGACTGTGCAGGATCACAAGACCATGCGTGTTAGGCTACTTTCACACTAGCGTTTCTATTTTCCGGTATTGAGATCAGTCATAGGATCTCAATACCGGAGAAAATCGCTTCCGTTTTGTCCCCATTCATTGTCAATGGGAACAAAACGTAACTGAACAGAACAGAATGCTCCAAAATGCATTCCGTTATGATTGGTTGCGTTCCCGTACCGGAGAGCAAACCATAGCTTTCTTTCTTTCCGTCATGGGATGCGGAGTAAAACGGATCCGGCATGACCCACAATGTAAGTCAAAGGGGACGGATCCGTTTTCTCTGACACAAACTGACACAATAGATCCGTCCTTGCTATGTTAAAGATAATACTACCAGATCTGTTCATAACGGATGCAGATGGCTGTATTATCAGTAACGGATGTCTTTTTGCTGAGCCCTGCCAGATCCAGCCAAAACGCTAGTGTGAAAGTAGCCTTAGCAAGGTATTCACTGTTTATAGCTGATATCAGGGTCGTAGCTATAGGGGGTGCGGAGGTAGCATTCACTATCGGGCCCAGGAACTTGAGGGGGCACAAAGACCCTTGTGCCGCATAAGAGGATACCAGTACTATAGAAAGTGCATGTTGGTGAAGTCACCCCTCTGACTGGAGGGAAGGGGTTAGGTCAATGTCAGACTGGGGTGCCTTGGGCCCACCAGTTAAAAGTTCTTCTGGGGGCCCACTGTACAGCTACATGTCAAATATAACCTGCTAACACAGTGGCAGCAAGCAGCAAGACGCTTCATGATGACCAATTGTTGGGGGTCCCTGTAGAGACTTTGAGAAGACGGATTCCTGGGGAAAGAGCATGCTGGCTGGTCTGCCTCTGAACATACAAATCATCTCAGCCATCTGATGTATCTAGAATAATAAACTTGGTAGTTTGTTAAATAAATCTACCCAGTTTTTATATGGACGCATAAGCTGGTTGGGATGTTGCCTATCTATATCTAGTGCAGTCTACTGTCACTTGTGCCACTTGTGCAGAGGGTGGGGAACTAGGCGCCCACCAGGGGATTCACCTCTTCTCCTGTCAGCCATTTCGAGCCTGGTTAGGTCAGGAATTTGGCATGCGGTGATGCCATTTCAATTTTTGCCTCAGGCAGCATAAAGGCTATGTGCTTCCCTGCCCCTGGCCACAAAGCACTGAGGGAAGGGGGGCCCAAGCTGAACTCTTGCACCAGGGCCCATGAGCCTTTAGCTACGCCCCTGCCTGATATAGACTTTGCAGCTTGTGGAAGGATTAACAGTTAATGGCACCTTCCTTTCACACATATAACAGTTTGGGTCACCATTTCACACTCCTAGAGCCTCTGCTCTCTCTGCAACTGCCATGACCTCACCACTTTGATTGACAGGGCCAGGCAGTGAAAACTTCATCATGCCTGCTTGGCTCGTAAGTTATGAGCCTCTAGGTGTAACGGCAACGCCCCCGTTGCTCCTAGAGGCTCATTTGCATATAATAAAACTACATTTTCTCAGCAATGTAGGCACATATGAACATGGGACCAACACAGAGGTCTTCAGCTGCCAAGTGCACATGTAACAGGTCAGCCAGTTACTTATTACACAGGTACAGGCACAAATCTGCTAACGGGGGCAACAGCGGGCGAACGGAGCCGCGCCCATAAGAAATAGTAAGCGCTATTAGATCCCCGCTGTATGTTCCACATACCCAGGTACTTAGTTTATAAAGTCTGGACCCCTGAAAGGTCCTCTTTAAGACCCTAAATTCACTTTTACTGTAGGCAGATTTGCCCTTTTATCAGGCACCTTTTATCAGTGCTTGTTTCACCTCTCCCAGAACAACCTGTGGAAATCCATGATTTACCCTATTAATTCTACTTCTGATAACTTCCTTTATTAGAAGACTGTTATCCTTTTTCTTTTATCTTCAATTTTTTAAATTTTTTTTATTTTCGTCCTTCTTCATAGAGCCCCTTTCTTCCACACTCGTTATATCCATGGTATCCGTGGTGTCTTTTTCTTTTTTCACCAGGAATACAATTACTTTTTTTTTTGTGAGAGATAGTGAAATTTTCAAAAGATGCCACAAACCCCATTAAATTGACTCGCAATACTCTAGGAAATGTGTTACTTTGTTATCTTTTATTGAAATACACAGAATAACGGTTGTACTTTGAACATAGAAAACTCACAGAATTTGCCATGGAGTCGTCATGGATTCCCTCTGAATTTGTGCCAAGATCAGCGGTGGAAATATTTAGCATCATCTGAGCTCTGCCTTAGAATATCTTACTGTAAGTAAGAATATCACCATGTTCCTGGTCATTTCAAATCCAAACCATATTCTGTGTGACACTACAGCAGTTGGAATCTGATTGATTGTGTATTCCCTGAAGGTATCTGCCATACTTGGGAACTAAGACATCAAGCTTTATAGGATGGATGCGGAGTGATTGCTCAGTGTTCTTAATACTCATCGTTATAGGGATACTTAGGGTGTTCTTTCCAGCTGAAATACAAAAAAAAGACAAACTAAATGAATGTATAAAAATAAAGAAAATACTAAATAATTATAATAATTATTTTAAAAATACATATTTTTATAATTTCTTTCTAAAATCGTGGAAAATTAACACAGTGCACAGTGGCTCAGTGGTTAGCACTGGTGCCTTGCAGAGCTGGGGTCCTAGGTTCAAATAGGACCAAGGACAACGTCTGCATGGAGTTGTATGTTCTCCCCGTGTTTGCGTGGTTTTCCTCTGTGTACTCCGGTTTCCTCCCACACTCCAAAGACATACTGATAGGGAACTTAGACTGTGATCCCCATTGGGGACAGCCCGATGCTAATGTCTGTAAAGTGCTGCGGAATACGTCAGCGCTATATATATGTGAATATAATAAAGCAATAAAATGAACTGTGCATCTACAGTACAATGGGCAGGTAATTTGCACAACCCACTGTACATGTAAAGCACAGTGATGGTGCCAACTCAGGAGATTAGGTGGCACCATCAGCAGTGGGTATAAGCTGTTGCATACAGCTGACACCTTTTTACAATGGCTGAGATCTGGGGTGTTTAGCACCTTAGATGTCACAGTCAATAGCAACTAAGGTGCGAATGGGTCACCATGTTAACTGGGGGTCTGCTGAAGGCTACCAGGTATTCCATATTTGTAGACCTAATATGTTGGCTGCCAGTTTGATGCTAACAGCCATTGTACACTGCATTGTAGAAGTATTGCAGTGTATTACAGGTATATCAGTAATCCTCCCAACTGGGACAAAGTTAAAAATTCTATAAAATGTTTTTAAATAAAAATTAATACTGTATTTTTCGCCCCCTAAGACCCACTCCCCTGCGTCTTATGGGGTGAATACTAATGAGCGCTTCCATTATGCAAGCTCTTATTAGTACCAGAGGACCAGGAAGCAGTGAAGGCTCTGTACTCACCGCTTCCTGGTCCTCTGCTGTTGGCTGTGCTGTGGTTGCGCACAGCCTGAGGGCGCTCTATGACCTCACGCTGTGTGCATCGAGTCTCGGCAGAGCCGACTGAGGAGGAGGCAGAAGTGCGCTAGAGCAGAGTAGCGGAGGTGTCCGGAGCAGGAGAGGTAAGTGGATTTTTTTTTTCTGATCTGAGACTGGGGTCTGCTGCAGTGAGGCTGGGGTCTGCTGCAGTGAGGCTGTGGGCTGCTGCAATGAGGCTAGGGGCTGCTGCAATAAGGGTAGGGGCTGCTGCAATGAAACTAGGGGCTGCTGCAATGAAACTAGGGGCTGCTGCAATGAGGCTATGGGCTGCTGCAATGAGGCTGGGGGCTGCTGCAATGAGGCTAGGGGCTGCTGCAATGAGGCTAGGGGCTGCTGCAATGAGGCTGGGGGCTTCTGCAATGAGGCTGAGAGCTGATTGATTTATGGCTAGGGGCTGATATGAGGCTGGGGTCTGATATATGGTTGGGGGCTGGTATGAGGCATGGGGGGGCTGATATGAGGTATGGGGGTCTCATCTGAGGTCTCAATGGGGGTCATTTAAATTGGGGTCTGAGTTAAGGTCTGACTGTGGGTCTGATTGGAGGTCTTATTAACATTGGGAGTCTGATTGGGGTTGTAAGCTGAGGTCTGATTAACTTTGGGGGTCTGATTGCTGGTCTGATCTGAGATCTAATGAAAAATATTTTTTTCTTATTGTTCTAGGTGTGTCTTATAGGCTGGTGCTTCTTAACGTACTCCTTTGTCTTCAGTGGCGCACCTACAGGGGGGGTCCAGCGGGTCTGGACCCCCCCCTAGAACAAGCAACCGAAAAAAATTTTTTTTTTCATCCTTCAGGGCCGCACCGCCGATCACCACAGGTGGCGCGGCCCTGGATGTAATTGCGGCCGCGGCGGTGGTGGGGGGGCAGTGGGAGTACTAGGAGATGAGCGCTTCCATTGTGGAAGCGCTCATCTCCATATCTAATCCATCTGTATCGCCGTCCTTAGGACAGTGATACAGATGCCTGTGCTGTGCTGCGGCAGGGGAGGGAGAGGCGTGTCCCTCCCCTGTTCTTCTGATAGGCCGCAGGCACTAATGCCTGCAGCCTATCAGACGCCGGCTCAGGCGAGATGACGTCATCATCACGCGCCTGAGCCGGGCAGCACACAGCAGGGACACAGGCCGGAAGAGCCTGCATCGCATCGCTGCTGATGGAGGTAAGTATCAGTGTATTTTTTATTTTATTTTTGTTGTTTTGTTTTTTTTGGAGGGGGGGGGGGAGCTGGCACTATGGGGGCACTAAAGGGGAGAACGGCACTATGGGGCATCTGGTGGTACTCTTTTTTTTTTTTTAGGTGGCACTTCTTACTGGCACATTATGGGGGGGGGACTATGGGGGCTCTAAAGGGGCTTTTTTTTACACATTAATGGGAGAACGGCACAAGGGGGCATCTGGTGGCACTATAGGGGCATTATTTGGGGGGCACCATGGGGGAGAGGAGCACTATGGGGGCTCTAAAGGGGCTTTTTTTTTTTTTTTACACATTATGGGGGGCACTATAGGGGAGAACGGCACTATGGGGCATCTGGTGGCACTATAGGGGCATTATTTGGGGGGCACCATGGGGGAGAGGAGCACTATGGGGGCTCTAAAGGGGCTTTTTTTTTTACACATTATGGGGGGCACTACAGGGGAGAACGGCACTATGGGGCATCTGGTGGCACTATAGGGGCATTATTTGGGGGCACTATGGGGAAGTGGGGGTACTAAAGGGGCCTTTTTTTCTTATTGGCACATGGGGGCATTATGGCATCTGGTGGCACTAAGGGGGCATTTTTCACTGGCACATTATAGGAGGCACTATAGGGGAGGGCGGCACTATGGAGGAGTGGAGCACTATTGGGGCATATGGTGGAACTTTATGGGGCGGCACCATGGGGGAGAGGAGCACTATGGGGGCATCTGGGGGGTCTAAAGGGGCTTTTTTTTTATTGACATATTATGGGGGCACTATAGGGGAGAATGGCACTATGGGGCATCTGGTTGCACTATAGGGGCATTATTTGGGGGCACTAAGGGGAAGTGGGGGCTCTAAAGGGGCCTTTATTCTTATTGGCACATTATGGGGGCATTATGGCATCTGGTGTCACTAAGGGGGCATTTTTTTACTGGCACATTATGGTAGGCACTATAGGGGAGAGCGGCACTATGGGGGAGTGGAGATCTATTGGGGCATATGGTGGCACTTAGAAGGGGCATTTTTTACTGGCATATTATGGGGGACACTATGGGGAAGGGGGAGAGGAGCACTATGAGGGCATTTACTGGGGCACTATATAGGGGTATTTTATACTGGCATACATTATGGGGACATTAGCTCAACAGCGGGCACTAAGCGGGGGTATTTCATGTACTGTCATATTGTAGGGAGAATTATTAGTACTAGGAGGTATTATGCGGAGCTTTGCTAATACTGGGGGGCTATGAGGAACATGATTACTAGTATGGGCACTATAGGGGCATTATTACTACTAAGTGTGCTCTGGCAGAGAATTATTTCTATTTTGGGGAGCCCTGTTACTTTGGGGGGCACCCTGCCACAGTATCAGCTTAGCACAATAATTTTTGGGGGACATTATCTTTATACTATTAGTGTCTGGGCGCAGTTATTTTTTTAGAGCACTGTGTGCCAATAATTGTTGAGGGGGGCACTATCTGTGTGGTAGTAGTATTCCCAGGGGTACTGTTTTTGTAGTATAGTATTGGGGGCACAGCGGGCACAGTATTGGGGGTGGCAGGAAAGGGTGTTCAGAAGATGTGAAGATGATGGAAATGTGGGAAACTAATGTCTGTTTGTCAATCTCTGCAGAGATGGGAGATGGCTGAAAAATCATCATGGCGGTCTGGTCTGAATGGAGAAGATGAGGAAAGAGAACGTCTACAACAAAGGTGACATCACTGGATGTAAGAGGTATGTGGTGCTATGTAGGAGAGGAGATGCTCCGGCTCCTCCCCCTGCCATTTGCAGAAGGAGGATTCAGAGCTGGGTGAGGACGGTCAAGGGGGGCAGCAGGCCACGGGCGGGTGGCAGATGGTGGGGGGAACCACAGGCCTTGAGCAGGATCAGGGGAGGGAGGAGAGCGGAGGAGCTTCCTGGCTGTAGCTTGTTATATAAGCAGGCAGTGCAGCCAGGACAGACCCTCCCCTCTCCGTATGATGTGTAGAGACAGGCCGCAACTATAGAATGTCAGCTGTACAGTGTTTGTTGGGAGTGGCCTATTATATGTAGGAGGGGCTTTTAATAATGGGCGGGGCCAAAAAATTTGCGGCGCGCTTTGCGCACCGCATTGTTATTTTCCTGCAGGCCTTTTACAATCGCCAAGTAAAAGAATCAGCACAACACACTACACCCTTTCCCTGCATTTTTAAATATGAAGGGGGCTTTGAAAAATTCAATTAGCACAGCGCACTACACATGCCGCATTTTTTTGCCTTTCAGACCCCCCCTAAAGAGAATTCCTGGGTGCTCCCCTGTTTGTCTTTACTTTCAGCACAGCAGACAGTCTTACCTGACTTTCTCGGTCAGACCGTTCACTTTGACCAGAGATGGAAGGGGATGAGTGACATTACACTAATCAATGCACTGCTTTTCTGTGGGCATCTTTATCTAGGCTTATTAAGAGAGCAATAGAGCTGTCATACTGTTATCCCAATTCTACATCTACTGTTATCATAAGGATTAATCTTTACATAACATCTTTCTCTCACAGCAGAAGTAAACGGACAATGGATTGCCTATCTATATAGGAAGTCTTATCATTTGTGTTGACTGCCACAGAAAGAAAGCATTTTGTATTTCATCCGTAATGGTGTAGTACTGCAATGAATGAAATGAAATAGGAAAAATAGATTTCTCTGAATATTCAGTTTAAAAAAGTAACTCTTTCTGATGGAAATGTCCCTTTAAGGGGTTAAAAAACACTTACATATCGATAGACAGGTAGCGAAAATTTTTATTGACTCCATCAAGAGCTTTCATGTCTTCATCACTTAATTCAAAGTCAAAAACCTTTGTAGAAAAAGGGGAAAAAAATCTGATATTCTTTTGAGCTGAAAGAAGTTTTTAATGTTATTTGCAGATATCACGGTGGCCCCCTAAACATGCCGAATCATTTAGAAAGTAACATCTTTGTAATAAAGGAAAAAAAGTCACAAATTGACAAAAAAAAAAATCACCACATGCACATTAGATATCGGACAGCTGAACACGCACACACATGCAGTTCAGCATACCTGAATGGAGCAAGTACACTGCACTTCTGAGATGACCGGCTGAGGACCCCCGGAGATCAGACATTGATGACCTATTCTGAGGATAGGTCATCAGTATATACCGCTTGCACAACCCCTTTAAGCTGCTGCCAGATGAAAATAAAAGGTTTTTGCACATTGATATCCAACAGTCCGATTATTCTTTCACCCAACATTTGCATCAGGAGGCCCTCATAGACATTAGATGATCATCTGGCCACTGTAAGGAGGAGGTGAGGACCCACCTTGAAGGAAAGTGCTGGTCCCTGAAAAAAAGAGTGGTGCTACTACCCAAATCTCAGAAAAGTCACACAACCAAAAAATGTATGTGACTTGTCTGTGGTGTGCTGTCACACAACTGTTGTGGAGCTCTGATTTAGCTGTAAAAACACCACCAAATGCAGAAAAGTCACAGGAAAGACACATCTTGCATTGAGGTCTATGATGTGGCATTGCGAACCCACAGACACTCATTAGAGGCAATTTAGCACGACACATGTCGCTGCATAGCCACATCCTAAAGAAGTCGTACCTCCTAGCAAAAGAGCAGCCAATTCGCCGGTGTGCCCGCTCCTAGGACACTGGAGCAGTGGGAGGTGTAATGCCCTGGGCAACTTTTATAGTCTGTATGTAGAGAGGAGACCCCATGTTTCATGAGGCCCAAAGGCCTGGATATCGCTCCGGGATCAGGAAGGTCCTATTTGGCACTAGCACAAGTGTATATATGGACTGTATTAGTGACAAGGACTGTGACACTGAGTAAAACCGCCAAGCTTGATATGCCTTTTAAGAGACTGTAACTGCTATGATTTTATACCCTCAAGTTCAGCGATGCTACTGGCAAGTTGTATGCCATGTGAATATGTTAGTGTTGCAACATTTTGAAAAGTATCATGGCACTCCTGTAAAGTTTTTTTGCTGCAAAAATGTACATAAGGATAGATTAGACTGCCGAACCCGCACTTTACATCCTGGCAAATTTAATGTTTGGCTGTGATTAATCTATTGTGTATGCCCGTCCTAAGGGTACGACCACACAGCACAGTGATGGCGCAGTCGTTTAGTCTGTCTGCATTGTTAATGGCGGCGCAGAATCTGCAATACCACACAGCCATTAGCAATGCAGGCCTACAGTGTGGTCTGAGTTTAATTAGGGTCCGCTGCAACCCATACAGCCACACGTTCCCCAAATACCCTGGCTGATAACGTCATTAGATTAGGTTAGCATTTACTTCTTTTTTAGGAGAAGCTGCAGTGGACATTCTCTTCTCGGTGAGATGCTATGTACAATGAATCGAGGGCAAATGGACTTTTGACCAGTGATGGCCAGTTCGCGGTGTTCGCCCGTGAACACATGCGATCTGCCATCTTAACTGACAAGTCCGGCGAGGCACAGGTAAGTCCTTACCTGTGCCTGTGTGCGAGCCGGTCTGAAATGAAATGCGGTCTCCAGGAGCAGGCTGTTGCAAGAACGGCCCCCGGAGGCTGTTCTCGGAACTGCATTTCGTTTCAGACCGGCTCGCGCACAGTTAAGGACTTACCTGTGCCTCGCAGGACTTGTCAGTTAAGATGGCAGATCGCATGTGTTCGCTGGCGAACACTGCAAACTGGCCATCTCTACTTTTGACTGTTCGCAGGAGGTGTCTAAGTTGTGGTTTCTCGGTGAGGATACAGTAATGTAGCCATGTGCATGAAGCATTAGGCCTCATGCACACGACCGTTGTTTTGGTCCTTATCTGAGCCGCAGTTTTGGTGGCTCGGATGCGGACCCATTCACTACAATGGGGCCGCAAAAGATGCGGACAGCACTCCGTGTGCTGTCAGCATCTGTTGCTCCATTCCGTGGCCCCGCAAAAAAAATATAACATGTCCTTTTCTTGTCCACGCTTAGCGGACAAGAGTAGGCAGTTATATTAAAGGCTGTCCATGCCGTTCCGCAAATTGTGGAACTCACACGGACACCATCCGTGTTTTGCGGATCCGTGATTTGCGGACCGCAAAACACACCACGGTCGTGTGCATGTAGCCTTAAAGAGAAAGGGCCCTGTCCCTAAGAGCTTCCAGTGTAAAGCATAGTGGAAAGCAGCTTAAAATGTCCCCATTATTGGAAGTTCTTATTTACCTGGAAGTTCTGTTTGATCCTCTCAGGGCTGAAGCTTTTGGCAAGGACCACCACTCCCTTCTGTAGCAGATATCGCATGGCCACCTGCGCCGGGCTGTGGTTAAGTTTCTCAGCAACTTTGTTTAAAACAGGGTCTTCAAGCACTTTGGGAGAATTCTGATCAATCCTTTCAAAGGAAAACATAAACTATTATAATGTATCACTTTTTACTACAATTCTGAATGTTTGAAACACATTTTCAGTTTTTCTTTTTGTATTCATACATTGTTATTTTTTACCAGTGTATACAGGTATGACATATATTATATGACATTACATGAGCCCTATAAATGACGCTGTCATATGCATGTGTAGCACCCCAAACCTGTATAAAGGAAGGAATGGATGGCATAGGTTGGCAAGGAACAGGGCTAATCCCACTATCCCCCCCCCCCCCCGCTTGGTAGGAGTGGGCTGGTTCTGCTTCCTGCCAAGAGTGTAGGTTCCTGTCAGAACAGAAGGAAGAGGAAGCACATGGCAGAGCTCCTGTCCTGTTACAGATTCTCCAGGGAGAACTACTCAAACCCTACTAAGGTAAAGTCATCAGACTGAACTGCTGTAACCAGCACTGAACACACTGCTGCAAGGGGACCGCAAATTGAGGATTTTACTAAGTCATGACGTAAAGTCATGATTTTATGAAAGACACGGAGGCGAGTATTTGCTTAACTCTTTCTTTACTGAACATTTAGCAGCAAAGATAACTGAAGAAAAAAACATCATCAGGGTAACCATGACAATAACTCCACCCCCACAGCCCCTATATAAGGCGCATCACCACATGAACACTTCCTCTTTCTTTGTGGACTTCAACTGACGAGAACCTTGAACTTGGAACGGTCAACAAACAGCCCGAACTTCGACTGTGAACAACAGCGGATTGCAGCCAGGTGAACACCTGGGAGTAGCTGGCAGGAGGCGATCAACCTGAAGAAAAAGATAAGACATCATGGTAATATGGATACTTACTATCCGAGTGTGGTAACACCATACTCGGACTCATTCCCTGTGAAAACCAATAAGGCATACAATAAATAAATAAATACAAATAAATAACATTCCAAAAGGTCATGAGACCCCACAGACCAGATGGGTGGGCATAAAACCAAGGGTGGGAAATACTCGCCTCCGTGTCTTTCATAAAATCATGACTTTACGTCATGACTTAGTAAAATCCTCAATTTTATTTCAAGACACGGAGGCTCATATTTGCTAGTTTAAAGCTGAGCGATCACTGAGGAAAAAACGTGAGGAACAGGCCTAAAATAGAATTCCCGAAAGGTAGCTACTCGGGACCAATCTGCCAAACGCAATACATCCTCCAAACGAGCACCAGCCACAGACATAGAGGTAGCCGCTGCTCCGCGCACCGAATGTGCGGTAAAGATGGACGTATCGATACCAGATAGGGATAGGACCCATTTAACCCAACGGGACAGCGTGACGCTCGACACCGGCGCAAACGGACGGCGGAAGGAAATGAAAAGCTGAGGATCATTCCCAGTGCGAGAAGCCAAAGTGCGAGACTCGTACTCCCGGAGACAAGCCACCGGACATAACTGAAGAGAAGAAGGAAAGGACGGATAAGCAACAGACTTAATACCCGTCTTAGTGCGCCGAGAGATATTAAACAAAACTCCTTCCGGCGTAAAATATCGAGCATCAATATCCAGAGCCCGGACGTCAGAGACCCGTTTACAAGAAATTAAACACAAAAGGGTCACCAACTTGGCCGAGAGCTGGCGGAGAGACAACATAGAGTTGGAAGGCCAACCCTCCAAAAACCTGAGAACTGTCGCCACGTCCCAGGTGGAAGAGAAGCGAGGCCGAGGAGGTCGTGCTAAACGACAACCACGCAACAACCTGCACACCAAAGAATGTTGGCCGGCGGGAACACCGTCAAAACCCGCATGCCTGGAAGAAATAGCAGACCGGTACACATTAAGAGTGCGGTAAGCCTTCCCCGCCTCAAACAGAGATGTGAGGAAATTAAGAATATCCGTTACAGAGGCAAGTACGGGATCCACGTCCCGAGAATTGCACCAACGACTCCAGACGTCCCATGCGGCGTGATAGGCTCGTCTAGTGCCTGGGGCCCATGCAGACTCCAATAGGCGTCTAGTTGCCGCCGAAAAGCTGGAGGAGTCCCAGGAACCCCTGAAATTCGACAAGCGAGAAGATGGAGTGTACCGTCCAGAAGTAGAGGGTGCGGACGACCGTAAGGGTCGAGCAGGAGGAGTGGGCAAGATGGCAAGAGCCGAGGTTCCTCCGAAAGAAGGCAAAGAAGCTGGGGAAACCAAGACTGTGTTCTCCAGTAAGGAACTATCAAAACCAGCTGGGCCTGCTGGTGACACACCTGGGCGAGCACTCGAGGTATGAGTGCGAACGGAGGGAAGGCGTAAAGTAGAGACCCGCCCCAGGGCTGGAGGAAAGCATCTACCGCTTCGGCGTCTGGGTCCGGACGCCAACTGAAGAACCTGGGGAGTTGAGCGTTCAAACGCGACGCGAATAAATCGATGGACAACGGGCCCCAGAGAGATACAATATCTCGGAAAACCCCCGAATCCAACTTCCAGTCGCTGGAATCTGGAAGACACCGAGAACTCCAGTCGGCCAGTGTGTTGTGTAACCCCGGAAGGTATTCGGCCACAACTGACAGTCCTCTGGACAGGCAAAATTCCCAAAAATCCTTGGCAAGAGAAGACAGGACCCTGGAACGCGTCCCTCCAAGGCAGTTTACATACCGGACAGCTGAGACATTGTCCATCCGTAAACGAACACACGCCCGAGCCGAACCGTGCGCAAAGCTGCGGATCGCAAAAGATCCCGCTAGAAGCTCGAGAGCGTTGATATGTAGATGTGATTCGTCCGGAGACCATGCTCCTCCTGTGGATACCCCCTGACAATGGGCCCCCCATCCCATGAGGCTGGCATCCGACTCGATGACCAGGTCGGGACTGGGACCGAAAATGGCACGGCCATTCCACACAGATAAATTGTGTATCCACCACACCAGTTCGTGTCTGGTCTCCAAGTCTAAGGTCAGAGTGTCCGAGAACGAAGCTCCCGCCCTGAGGTGGGCAATTTTGAGCCTCTGAAGGGCTCGATAGTGGAGGGGGGCAGGAAAAATCGCCTGTATGGAAGAAGTTAGAAGCCCTATCAGGCGAGCTAGCTGACGGAGAGACACCTGCGGGAGAGAAAGAGAATGGCGGATCTCTTTGCGGATCGCTTTGACTTTGGACGCAGGTAAACTGAGCGTCTGACTCCCAGAATCTATGGTGAAACCTAGGAACTCTATCGAAGTGGCCGGCAAGAGGCAAGACTTCTCCAGGTTGAGAATGAATCCTAAGCCCTGAAGAAGGTCTTGGGTCAACTTCAGATGACCAAGCAAAAGGGGCGGATCCCGAGCCATAATCAGGATGTCGTCCAAATAAATGATCAGACGAATTCCCCTTCCTCTGAGCCAAGCCACCGCCGGTTTCATGAGTTTCGTAAAACACCATGGGGCGGACGATAGACCAAATGGAAGGCAGGTAAAACGCCAGATGTGGTCCCTCCAAAGGAACTGAAGAAGACCCCGGGATGTGGGTGCCACTGGGACTGTGAGGTATGCGTCTTTTAGATCTAATTTGACGAACCAGTCTCCTGGTTGAAGCATATCCCTTAACAGATGGATGCCCTCCATCTTGAAATGTCTGTAACGAACGAAGACATTCAGGTTTTTGAGGTTTATGACCGGACGGAATTGGCCTCCTTTCTTCTGCACCAGGAATATGCTGCTCAGTATTCCCGAATGAGGATCGGGGGATAACTCTATTGCCTCCTTCTGAAAGAGGGATGCAAGTTCTGTATCTAAGAGTGTCTGCATCTGGATTGAACAAGAAACCCTCGGAATGGGAGGAAGGTTTCTCGGTGTAGATACCAGCTCGATGGTAAATCCCTGGACTGTGGAGAGGACCCACTGGTCTGAGGTGATCTTTGACCACGCATGGGAAAAGAAGCGGAGTCTTCCCCCAACCTGCAGTGAAATCGGATAAGACACACAGAGATGGCTTACCATATGGGCGTCTGGATCCTGGAGCGCCTCGGAATCCTCTGGAACGGAAGGAACCTCCACGAGACGGGAAGAAGGTTGGCTGGTACTTGGGGTCCTGAAGGGACTGACGATAGTGAAAGGAGCCTCTGCCCGTACCTCTGGGCTGAAAATTGGGGCGGCCGGACAGTCGGCCCCTGAGACTGCCGGCCCTGGAAGAAAAACGATGCTGGAACACGCGGCGCATAGAGCTCTGCGCCTTATCAAGGGCCGTAAAAGCCCCAACATATTTCCCCAATTCCTTTATAAAGGGATCTCCAAAAAGGAGGCCCTGCGCCTCCTTGCCAGACTCGGATAAAGATAAATTAGCTAACTTGGGCTCTATCTTCATCAAGATGGCCTTTCTTCTCTCGATGGCAATGGAGGTGTTAACATTGCCCACTAAACATATAGCCCTTTGGGCCCAGCCGCTGAGATCCTCTGGGTCGACCTGCGTGCCAGCTACCCTAGCGGCCTCGGCTAAATCGAAGATTTTTGCCAGTGGGCCGGTAACATCAAGAAGTTTATCTTGACACGCCTTAAGCGCAGAATCAAGCCCCTTACGTGGATTAAAACCGGTTTTAGCCAAGAATTGGACCACTTTAGGATCCACGGTGGGAGTTTCACATATCCTGTTAGGGATTAGTGGACGGGGGCATTCCGCGCGCAGCTTGCTGCGAGCCTCCTTGGAAAGAGGCGTGCGGATCCTAGCCTCAAGATATTGAGTCACATGGGTGGCCGGAAGCCACTCCGAGGACCGTGGATGGTGTAATTGGTCGGGATTAAATAGAGGATCCCCCATGGGGTCTATGATTGCGTCCTTGACGTCTTCAAGCGGCTCAGTAATGACACCCGTTGTCAGAGACGGGTCATCTAAGGCAGTGTCAACTGCAATATCAGCTAGTTCATCCCCAGAGTGAGCGGACCAATTCTCACCTGCCTCCTCAACAGACTCTGCGTCTGATTCAGATACCGGATCCGGTAATGCCCGGGCGGTTTTCCATGATCGCACCCTTTCTGCCGGGCGCGGGTTAGCTCTCTTACGCGACTTATTCGCGCAGTCAGTGGATGGGCCAGAGCCATCATTCAGGAGTGTTCTGGAGGCAGGAGGGGGTATATCAGACATGGGTTGTGCCTTAAGGGCCTGAGAAATCGTCTGTGTCAGGGAAGCTGACATGGTCCCCATTGCAGCGACAATTGCATCAGATATAGACTGCTGCAATTGAGAGGTTTGCACTAAAGGAGTAGGGGCCTCATTAGCCCTGTGAGTAGTAGAGAGGGCTACCTGGGTAGTGTGCCTGTCCTGGGTGGAAAGGGCCGGAGAAGCTGGTACAGAGGACATGATGAGGTTAAGTCTGAAGGAGTGAGTCACCCCAACAGACAGCAAGGAATCGGAAGGGCGAACAGTAATAAACGGTTAATAGATATGCGGCGCAGGAGGGTACAGTAGATACCGATGTGCAGTAAAAGTGCAGAGCTGAAAAGATGCGGTCAGTAGCAGAAGCAGGAACGCACTGAAGAAGCCCGGGAAGCGGAGGGGGAGTGGAAACAGCAAGTCTCCACCTCCCAGGAGTGAGGTCCAATGAACGGACGCCAAAACGATGACGTCCGTAATCTCGTGAGATTTCGGCGCCAAGGAATCACCAAGGTAAAGGCGGCGACCGGGAATCTCGCACCTCGCGAGACTACGACCGTGTGCAGCCCGGGAAAAAGCAACAAGAAGGTAAGAACCAGAGATGTGGGGGGGGAGAAATATGGCCGAACGCCATACAGTATGGTACAAGAGACCAAAGCGTCGGGAACACTACAGGAGCTAAAGCGGCACGATAAGGGCCAATACGAATAAAATAACAAAAAAGTAGCGATAGCCACCACACAGGGGAATATATAGAGAGAAGAGGAAGAATCCTACAGAAAAGTGAAAAACGGGCAGACAAATAAGCCCAACTAATAAACGGAGAACCCTACATTATAAGGGGTTAAAACTACAATATTTTAAGTAATAATATTTTAAGTAATAAAACTATACCGACTAACATACAGCCACAAGCTACAAAAATCGTGTACTTATCTTTGTGAAGCAGCAAAGAAAGAGGAAGTGTTCATGTGGTGATGCGCCTTATATAGGGGCTGTGGGGGTGGAGTTATTGTCATGGTTACCCTGATGATGTTTTTTTCTTCAGTTATCTTTGCTGCTAAATGTTCAGTAAAGAAAGAGTTAAGCAAATATGAGCCTCCGTGTCTTGAAATAAAATTGCACTGAACAGCCGGGCAATGGCCGTGTGCATGAGGCCTTATTAGGGGCAATTACCTCTCCCACTGGCTGCTCCAGGGCTCGCTGCAAAAGGTATACATGGATACTGTTCATGGTACCATAACATGAGCACTATGGCTGGTACTCTTATATGAACCATGATGCCAGGGGAGTTATATGGGCACTGATAGTTGGTACTCAGTGCTACCAATATGGTTATTATGGACAATAAAGCTGCTAATACACATGTTGTATGTGGACTGAAGCCACTGATTTAGGCAGGAGGGGAATGCATGTTTATGGGGGGATTGAGAGAGATAATTGTTGACTGAAGGAGCTTTTGACTGACGGCTATCTCATATGTATTGCTTAATGCAGCAGGTGCTATTATATACTGTAGTGTTAGATTGAGAATGTGAGTTAATGGCAGCTTTGTTGTACTGCTAGAGGCCTAGGTAAGGCAGGATAGTAACTCCATACACTATATACACACACAGATAAGCTATAAATCACCGACCCACCTTCTGCGTATGTTTAATCTATACAGAGGCAGGGCGTACAGAACCAGTGTAAACTGACGACATGTTTGTAGTCGCTATAGAATTATACGTCTAAAATTAGTTATATGGGAGCTCAGTAGTGGTAACACGGACCTGTCACCTCTCCAGACATGTCCGTTTTATTAACTTCTTGAATCCCCCTTGTAATAACAATTCTAGAGCATCTATTCTTATGTCTGTATGTTGTGCTATTCCTTTATTATTTCTACTAGAAATTATGAATGAATTGCTTGCAGTTTGCGATGAAGGTCCAGCTGGGTGTTACCAGTTGGGGAAGGGGGGGGGGGTCACTGCACAGTCTGATACCATCCAATCAGGGTTGCCAGTGTCAGACTGCGCTGGGACACACACCTAACTGGTAATACTCAGCAGGGCCTTCACTGTAAATTGTTAGTAATTCAGAACTTCTAGCAGGAATAATAAAGGAATGACACAACATATTCAAATGAATAGATGCTCCAGAATTGTTATTACATGGGGAATGCAAGTAGTTACTAAAACTTCAGGAGTGGCGATAGTATTATAGTAGTTATATTGTTATAGATAGGAGACAATATTATAGTAGTTATATTGTTATAGATAGGAGACAATATTATAGTAGTTATATTCTTCTACATAGGAGGCAGTATTGTAGTAGTTATATTCTTCTACATAGGAGGCAGTATTATAGTAGTTATATTCTTGTACATAGGAGGCAGTATTATAGTAGTTATATTCTTCTACATAGGAGACAGTATTATAGTAGTTATATTCTTGGACATAGGGGGCAGTATTATAGTAGTTATATTCTTGTACATAGGAGACAATATTATAGTAGTTATATTCTTGGACATAGGGGGCAGTATTATAGTAGTTATTTTCTTCTACATAGGAGACAGTATTATAGTAGTTATATTCTTGGACATAGGGGGCAGTATTATAGTAGTTATTTTCTTCTACATAGGAGACAGTATTATAGTAGTTATATTCTTGGACATAGGGGGCAGTATTATAGTAGTTATATTCTTGTACATAGGAGACAATATTATAGTAGTTATATTCTTGTACATAGGAGCAGTATTATAGTAGTTATATTCTTGTACATAGGAGCAGTATTATAGTAGTTATATTCTTATACATAGGAGACAATATTATAGTAGTTATATTCTTGTACATAGGAGACAATATTATAGTAGTTATATTCTTGTACATAGGAGCAGTATTATAGTAGTTATATTCTTGTACATAGGAGACAGTATTATAGTAGTTATATTCTTGGACATAGGGGGCAGTATTATAGTAGTTATATTCTTGTACATAGGAGACAATATTATAGTAGTTATATTCTTGGACATAGGGGGCAGTATTATAGTAGTTATTTTCTTCTACATAGGAGACAGTATTATAGTAGTTATATTCTTGGACATAGGGGGCAGTATTATAGTAGTTATTTTCTTCTACATTGAAGACAGTATTATAGTAGTTATATTCTTGGACATAGGGGGCAGTATTATAGTAGTTATATTCTTGTACATAGGAGACAATATTATAGTAGTTATATTCTTGTACATAGGAGCAGTATTATAGTAGTTATATTCTTGTACATAGGAGCAGTATTATAGTAGTTATATTCTTATACATAGGAGACAATATTATAGTAGTTATATTCTTGTACATAGGAGACAATATTATAGTAGTTATATTCTTGTACATAGGAGCAGTATTATAGTAGTTATATTCTTGTACATAGGAGCAGTATTATAGTAGTTATATTCTTGTACATAGGAGCAGTATTATAGTAGTTATATTCTTGTACATAGGAGCAGTATTATAGTAGTTATATTCTTATACATAGGAGACAATATTATAGTAGTTATATTGTTATAGATAGGAGACAATATTATAGTAGTTATATTCTTATAGATAGGAGACAATATTATAGTAGTTATATTCTTATAGATAGGAGACAATATTATAGTAGTTATATTCTTGTACATAGGCGACAGTATTATAGTAGTTATATACTTGTACATAGGAGACAATATTATAGTAGTTATATTCTTCTACATAGGAGGCAGTATTGTAGTAGTTATATTCTTGTACATAGGAGGCAGTATTGTAGTAGTTACAGTATATTCTTCTACATTGGAGGCAGTATTGTAGTAGTTATATTCTTCTACATAGGAGACAGTATTATAGTAGTTATATTCTTGTACATAGGAGACAGTATTATAGTAGTTATATTCTTGGACATAGGGGGCAGTATTATAGTAGTTATATTCTTGTACATAGGAGACAATATTATAGTAGTTATATTCTTGTACATAGGAGCAGTATTATAGTAGTTATATTCTTGTACATAGGAGCAGTATTATAGTAGTTATATTCTTATACATAGGAGACAATATTATAGTAGTTATATTCTTGTACATAGGAGACAATATTATAGTAGTTATATTCTTGGACATAGGGGGCAGTATTATAGTAGTTATATTCTTGTACATAGGAGAAGTATTATAGTAGTTATATTCTTGTACATAGGAGAAATACGGATCCGGCATTTCAAGGAATTTGTAAAACGGATCAGGATCCTGATCAGTCGTACAAATGCCATCATTTGGCATACATTTTGACGGAACTGGCAGGCAGTTCCGGCAACGGAACCGCTTGCCGGATCACTCTGCCGCAAGTGTGAAAGTAGCCTCATTAGTGTATTTCTGGAGTGTTATAGTGATTATATTCAACAAGAAATCCATTATTATCACACCTCCTACTGCGCTTAGCCAAGTGTCTTATTTCATTTACAGGGCCCCAGGTTCCATTATATCCACTATTATCATCTATCAAACTCACACTTACAGTAAATCAATATCCCTGTTCTTACCAGTTCTCTACTCTGCTGGACCCCAGTACACTGTATCCAACCAGCACAATGTCGCGAGATTTGCAGAACTCCAGTAATTTACTTTGATTGAGGAATATGTGACATTCCACCTATAGACATATAATGGGTCATTACTGTATATAACACTTATATAGACATAATGTATCGTTACTGGATAGAACGTGTGGATGATGTGCAATTATTTAAAGAGAAATTACTCCTAAACATATGTTGTTTTGTATATAGACTGTTAAGTGAAGATTAGCTAATCATGGCTGCTCCGCACCTCTCCATGGGTTCAGCTCCACTGAAGTAAATGGGGTTGAGCTGCAATACCACACACAACCTGTGAACAGGTGGGTCACTGTTTCTGGAGGAAAACAGCTATGCTTTTCTAATCCTGGAACCACCTTTTAGAACTAAGATATTTATCTTTAATGATAACATATTTACCTGGTTGCAGACAGGTTTGTACTTGAGTTCTGGCATGTTGAGAATCAGTTCCAATTGGCTGCGATTAAAATTAGAAACACCGATGGATCGGGCGAGCCCAGCATCTTTGCACGCTTCCATAGCCTAGAAATTGTTTAACCAATTAGAGACATGCCCCAGCCAAAAGTGAGAATTTTATTCCGCATGGTGGGCGAGGAATAAGAGTCCCCCACCAAACCTCAGACAATCCTGTCCTTAGAATTTACCTTCCATGTATCCCGGATATCTGTGTTATTAAAAATCAGTTTTCCATTTTCATCCTTGGGAAAGGGGTCATCTCCAGGCTGGAGGAGAAAAAGATTTTACAAAGTATTTGCAAAGTTACTAAACTACAATACACCAAGTCTTCTACTCTATTCACATCCAGATCTGCATTCAAAAGTAGTAAGCGATCTGCAGATCAAGCATTATTGTAAAAGTCTAGCTATCAACATGACGGGTGAGTGGAACCGAAATAAATTTGATTCACTCATTACTTCTAGTAACAGACAATCCATTTCACACTTATACGGCAGTTTGCGGTACCTTTGGGAGGACTCTATCTCTCAGGGATTGTTTGGGAGATGGGGGAACAAATTAGATCTAGTTGAGGTTTATCCAATTGCGAGAACTGGTATTAGCAGCCTTACACAAGGCAGTGGTAAACGAGACGATGAGAGAAACCCACTTTAAAATTATACATCATGCCCTATATGGATTTGATATGCCAGTGACTAGTACAAAGCCTAATAGGATAGTGACCTGTCCTAGGTGCTCTACACCTTAAACCAACCTTTTGCATGGGTTGTGGAGTTGCACAAAATTAGTGGAGTATTGGAAGATGGTGGGTTTGATTCTACGTGACGGGAGTAATTTTAAGGAGGAACTGGATATCCAAATGGCAATACTACATGCAGGACAGCAGGAGGAGTCAAATGAGGGGGGAAGTGGGCAGAGCAGGGGTCTCACAGCAATGGGGCATAGGATAGTCCTTGAGGCCAAAAGATGTTTGTTGTCCAACTGGTTAGAACCAAGGGTGAACTTCTAAGACGTCTGCGTCGCATGCTTCATTTAGAGTGGCTGGAAGCAACGGGTAAAAAAGAAATAGCCGGAAAGAAGCTGTATAAAACCTGGAAAAAGTTCATGATAAATTTCATGGAGATAGCTGAAACATCAACGATCATGAAGCCGTTTACCCTAACTGCTTGGTATTTACAGGAGGATATTAACCACCTCCGGACCGCCTAACGCAGGATTGCGTTCCGGAGGTGGCAGCGCTGCGCAGAGTCACGCATATACGCGTCATCTCGCGAGACGCGAGATTTCGCTCAAAGCCGGCCCGCGCATGCGCATCGCGGGCCGGCAAAATTAAAAGAAGTATTTCGTCACCAGCCTGCCAGCAACGATCATTGGCTGGCAGGCTGGCGATTTTCAAAAAATCCAATCCAAAGTCATATAACAGATCATATTAGTAAATATGATCTGTTATATGGCTTGTCTGCTCCTGTGCTGGTCCTTTTCGTCGGTTGGATCCAGCACAGGAGCAGACTGAACTGTGAGTAGCACCAACACTACACCTTAGCCCCAGATCACCCACCTGCACCCCAATTAACCCTTTGATCGCCCCTGTCAATCACTAGTGAAAGGAAAAAAAGTGATCAGTGTAAACTGTCACTTTTTTTTTTTCACTGGTATTGGCTGTTAGGTTTTAGGGATAGTTTAGGCCCCTTGGTTAGGTAGTTAGCGTCAGTTAGCGCCCACCCCACCGCACCGCAGTCACTTTTATTCGCTGTTTAGCGTATCGCTAATCAGCATTTGTACTTTTATAGTATCTGTAAGTGATCAAAACTGATCACGGTCAGATCTATAATAGTATTAGTGTCACCTTAGCTCGCCCTCCACCCAAAACGCAGTGTTTGCCCGATCAGGCCTGATCGGTCGCCCACACGTGCGTTCACCCACGCCCGCCCCACCGCAGTGACAAAAAATATATATTTTTTGATCACTGCACATTCATTTTACACGCACTGCGGCGATAAAAAAATCAGTTTTGATATTTTTTATCAACCGCAGCAGCCTCCGGTACTTCGCTAGCCTCCCCTTTGTAAGACAGGTTTGCTTTTTTTCTTGGGTAGTCTCAGGGAATACCCCTAAATTTAGTAGTCCAAAATGTCAAACAGGGGGTATTCTTCTGAAGAGGCCTACAGGATTCTGACCCAGTCGGATGAGGAGTGGGAACCCTCATCTGACGAATCTAGCGGGTCAGAATATGAACCTGTGGAAAGCAGTGGCTCTCTGACCCAAAGTTCGGACGAGGAGGTGGAGGTCCCTGGCAGCACCAGGCGTACCCGGCCCCATGTCGCTAGACCACAGGTTACGCAGGATCCGCTTCAAGAGCAGCAGAGTGGGGCTGTCGCTGCCGGATCACGTGGTGAGGCATACACCAGCAGCGCAGCCCTTCCTGGACCTAGTACCAGCACTGCCGTACAACATGGTGAAGTAGCGAGCACCAGAAGGGCAGTTGAAGCTGGTACGGTGGCACGTGCAATAGTTACCCCGTCGCAGCCACCGCAAAGACGGGCCCGTAGAGCCCCTAGAGTCCCTGAGGTGCTGGCAAATCCTGATTGGCAGTCACCAACTTCAGCCGCACCAGTAGTTCCCCCTTTCACCGCCCAGTCTGGAGTTCGGGTTGAGACGGCTCAAATCGGTTCGGCCCTGGGATTTTTTGAGCTGTTCTTGACTGCGGAGCTCTTGGACTTAGTCGTGGCAGAGACCAACCAGTATGCCACACAATTTATAACCGCTAACCCGGGAAGCTATTATGCCCAGCCTTTCCGGTGGAAACCAGTCCAAGTTTCCGAACTTAAAATTTTTTTGGGCCTTCTCCTCAACATGGGCCTGACAAAAAAGCATGAATTGCGGTCATATTGGTCAACGCACCCAATTCATCACATGCCCATGTTCTCTGCTGCTATGTCCAGGACACGATTTGAGACCATCCTACGTTTTCTGCATTTTAGCGACAATACCACCTCCCGTCCCAGAGGCCACCCTGCTTTTGACCGGCTCCACAAAATTCGGCCCCTCATAGACCATTTCAACCTGAAATTTGCAGATTTGTATACCCCTGAGCAAAACATCTGCGTAGACGAGTCCCTAATACATTTTACCGGGCGCCTTGGCTTCAAACAATACATCCCAAGCAAGCGTGCCCGGTATGGGGACAAATTGTATAAGCTCTGTGAAAGGGCCACAGGCTATACCCACAAATTTCGGATCTATGAGGGAAAAGATCAGACCCTGGAGCCGGTCGGTTGCCCTGACTACCTGGGGAGCAGTGGGAAGACAGTCTGGGACTTGGTGTCACCCTTATTCGGCAAGGGGTACCATCTTTATGTGGACAATTTCTACACAAGTGTGGCCCTCTTTAGGCATTTGTTTCTAGAACGGATTTGCGCCTGTGGCACCGCGCGAACTAGTCGCGTGGGCTTCCCCCAACGGCTTGTAACCACCCGTCTTGCAAGGGGGCAGAGGGCTGCCTTGTGTAACGAAGAACTGCTCGCGGTGAAATGGAGAGACAAGCGTGACGTTTACATGCTCTCCTCCATTCACGCAGACACGACAATCCAAATTGAGCGAGCAACCCGTGTCATTGAAAAGCCCCTCTGTGTCCACGACTATAATGCGCTCATGGGAGGGGTGGACTTCAATGACCAGATGTTGTCTCCGTATTTAGTTTCCCGCAGAACCAGACGCTGGTATAAGAAGGTGTCTGTATATTTAATTCAATTGGCGCTCTACAATAGTTTTGTTCTCTACAGTAAGGCTGGGAGAACAGGATCCTTCCTCAAATTCCAGGAAGAGATCATCGAGAACCTCCTTTACCCAGGAGGTTCCGTGGCCCCATCCACCAGTGTAGTTAGCCGTCTACACGAGCGACATTTCCCCAGTGTCGTTCCTGGTACCTCAACCCAACCGTCACCCCGAAAAAGATGTTGTGTCTGTAGCAGGAGTGGAATAAGGCGTGACACCCGCTATTTCTGTCCTGACTGTGCTGACCACCCTGCCCTATGCTATGGAGAGTGTTTCCGGAAGTACCACACACAGGTACACCTAGCATAGGGATCACATCTCACCAGGACAGGCACACAGGGCTATTAGGGCCCATTCACTCACAGCTGCTGCAAACCTCTCCTTTTACCTGGGATAAAGTGCATAACGTACTTCGCCACATCTTTGGGCGATTTGCGCTTTGCACATTGTCCCATGGGGAAGGAGAGGTTTGTTCTATAAAGGTAAAAAAAACTAAACAAAAAAAAAAATACCGGGCAGTAAAAAAGTTAAATGTTCAGTTAAAAAAGTTTAAAAAAAAGTTTCTATGTTCTGTTCAACAGTTAATAAAGTTATTGCTTTGCGGCCTGGTTTTTTCTTTTTTGTTTTGTTTTTTTTACCTTTCAGGTGGACCAACCGATCGACTAGCTGCAGCACTGATGTGCATTCGGACAGAAGCATTGCGCTGCTGTCAGATTACACGCAAGTCGGTGTATGCGGCGCTGCAAGACGAGATTTCTCCTCTGCAGTAAAAGATACGTTTGCCGAGGCATATGAGCTGAGGAGGTGGCGGTGTTCATATACTTTGGCAAACACTTTGTATATATAAAAAAAAAAATCCCGGCAATGATTTATTCATCCACATCGATTGATGTGAATGGAGAAATCTGGTTTGCCAGGGCATACGAGCTGAAGTGGGTATGGATGTTGGGCGGAGCTCCTATGTCCTGGCAGACGCCTTTCCCCTCCTTTTTCTTTTTTTGGCAGAGATTTTTTCATCCACATTGATCGATGCGAATGAAGAAATCTGTGCCGTTCATTTTTTTCTTTCAGCCCAGAGGCTGAACGGAAAAAAAAAATCTCATTACCCGTATGCTCAATATAAGGAGAATAGCAGAAACTCCTAATGCTGGGCATACATGTAATGATTGCGGAGACCCTCAAATGCCAGGGCAGTACAAACACCCCACAAATAACACCATTTTGGAAAGAAGACACCCCAAGGTATTCGCTGAGGGGCATATTGAGTCCATGAAAGATTGAAATTTTTGTCCCAAGTTAGCGGAAAGGGAGACTTTGTGAGAACAAAATCAAAAAAATCTATTTCCGCTAACTTGTGCCAAAATTTTTTTTTTCAATGAACTCGCCATGCCCCTCATTGAAAACCTTGGGGTGTCTTCTTTCCAAAATGGGGTCACATGTGGGGTATTTATACTGCCCTGGCATTTTAGGGGCCCCAAAGCGTGAGAAGAAGTCTGGTATCCAAATGTCTAAAAATGCCCTCCTAAAAGGAATTTGGGCACCTTTGCCCACCTAGGCTACAAAAAAGTGTCACACATGTGGTATCTCCGTATTCAGCAGAAGTTGGGGAATATGTTTTGGGGTGTCATTTTACATATACCCATGCTGGGTGAGATAAATATCTTGGTCAAATGCCAACTTTGTATAAAAAAAATGGGAAAAGTTGTCTTTTGCCAAGATATTTCTCTCACCCAGCATGGGTATATGTAAAATGACACCCCAAAACACATTCCCCACCTTCTCCTGAGTACGGAGATACCAGATGTGTGACACTTTTTTGCAGCCTAGGTGGGCAAAGGGGCCCACATTCCAAAGAGCACCTTTCGGATTTCACAGGTCATTTACCTACTTAACAGACATTAGGGCCCCTGGAAAATGCCAGGGCAGTATAACTACCCCACAAGTGACCCCATTTTGGAAAGAAGACACCCCAAGGTATTCCGTGAGGGGCATGGCAAGTTCCTAGAATTTTTTATTTTTTGTCACAAGTTAGTGGAAAATGATGATTTTTTTTTTTTTTTTTTTTTTCATACAAAGTCTCATATTCCACTAACTTGTGACAAAAAATAAAAATTTCCATGAACTCACTATGCCCATCAGCGAATACCTTGGGGTCTCTTCTTTCCAAAATGGGGTCACTTGTGGGGTAGTTATACTGCCCTGGCATTCTAGGGGCCCAAATGTGTGGTAAGGAGTTTGAAATCAAATTCTGAAAAAAATGACCTGTCAAATCCGAAAGGTGCTCTTTGGAATATGGGCCCCTTTGCCCACCTAGGCTGCAAAAAAGTGTCACACATCTGCAGCGTACTCAAGTTGTGTGTAGTAGGTGTTTCTGGGTGATGTAGTGCAATATACACTAACCTGGTACAGCTGACTCTCTGCAAGGGCAGGTATAGGTAGAAATAGTTCGTGACGCCAGTGCCAAGTAAACGGTGGCACGCCGTTTGCGGATGCAGGAATAAATTGAGGAAACGTAGGATTAAAACAGAATTCCAACTTTAGTAGTTTTTCCAAGCAGAGACAATAATGGAAATGCAGTTCCTTAGCATACAGTCGATTTTGCAATTCGGTCGATGCAGGCAATTCAGTTACAGCAAGGTGATTACAGAGTGTTGAACACAGGACTTGCAGCACAGGAGCTAGCACTCTAATTCTGTCTGATCCTGGAATACAGCATATCTTCACCAAGGCCCATTAACCTAAGTCTGGCTTTATATCCTTGGCTATAGCTTTTATAAGTACCTCCTCTGTCTTTCTCAGTACCTCTGGCTTTCCTGATCTTTGCCTCTGTCTCTCTCAGCTTCCTCAGGCTCTAGAAACTTCTGAGCTGTGGTCTAGACTGACTTCTGCACTCCACACTAGATCAGGTTACACTGACTTTCCTTTCCTTGTCTGGGCCTTATATAAACTAGGGCTCCCTAGCTCCCTCTAATGCCTAAGAGCTGGAATGACACCCCTAGCCGGCCTGTACTTGCAAGTTTCATAGCAACAGAGAAATACATGCATTACATTACATGACATTTTATAAAACTGACATATACCAACTTCCCCATAATTAAGGAGGGACGACAGCACACCAAGTGACCTTTGGTAGTGACGGGTATTACAGTCCCCGTACACTACATACCCCACTGCTTTAAGCTGAGTACGACCTCGTACTCCATCATGGGTCGCCCAACTGGAATCTCTACCTGAAATAGAAAAGAGACATGCAGGCATACATACATGTAATTCATCTGCATTTACATTTACATCAGGTCCAATTGGCAAAAGTGAAGTGTGGTGACAAGGGGCGTCGTTCTCTTCTCTCAGGATAGTGAATGGAACGGGGGCGCTGACCTGGCACAGCGTAACATTAGAACCAGGATAGTCCATGACAATGAATAAGTCCATGATAAAACAGTAGAAAACGGTATAAAAGTTCTTGGAGGCTCAAATAACAAACATGAGTCCGTACCCAGGTTATTTTCATATTAAATCACAGAGGCTCTCATGCGGTGGAGTCCATCCCTGGGCACATTACTTTTAAAAGAGTAAGAATCTCAGAGGCTCAGGTACTTTTGAGTCTGTCTCCGGGCACGGTTCCTTAGTATCAAATTGCACTATAAAAGGACAGCAAGAAAAGTGCTGTAAAACCCCTGATCAACCTGAAGAGGGGGTGAAGGGTAAAAGGTGCAACAAAGGAACAGGCACAACTTGGCGTGGGGTAGCAAAAGCAGGCAGGAGATCCTGGAAACAAGCCTGGCCTTGCTGACTTTGTGATTTCAGTGGTCAACACCTACCACTGAGCCGTGGACAAACTGGCAGCCGCAACAAAGGACCAGCAACATAGGACTCCTGTCCTGGAAGGGTTAACATGAAACTTCAGAAGAAATAAATCAAAGGCCTAGCAGGCTGATCACAGTGGCATATTGTAATCACTTGACTCCGCTGGCAAGTACCGTCTGTAGTAGTCCTCTACAGGAGGATGGGCCCACATGACTGTATCAGGGGGCAGCTGTAAGGTAAAGGGGCCCCTAATAGGTATTGGCCCCATAGGCCTAGGGGTGAACCCTCTGATGGACCGTGCCGGCCCTGGCATGACCACTGCAGGGTGTGACGTGCTTGGCACCGCCGCAGCAAGCGGTCCGGTGCTCTGGGTGCAGCAGTTTACGGCAATCGCGGGTCCGGTCTGGGGCACTGACGGAGCGGTGGCTACAGAAGGCGGTCGGCGGGTGGTGACAGGCACCCTTACCTCATCCTTCCTCGGCGGTGTCTGGATCCTGGCGGTGTATGTCTTGCGCAACTTCCGCAACTTCTCCTCCAGCCGGACGATCTGCTCACCGATGCTGTCTGTGTCGGAGTCGCTGTCCTCTGCTGGCGCCGCCGGCGCAGGTACAGTCACCGATGACGCGGACTCGGCCTCTGCAGGTTCTGGCGATGTGTCTGGTCTCCGTCCCATCCGGATGTTCTGGAAGGTAGCACTAAGTCCTTTCAACTGCTCCAGCTCAGATATTGTCTTCTCCCGACGAGGCAGCTCGGGGGAAGGGTAAGGGCTCACCCATTTTTCCAACACGGTTGGCTGCCAGAAGACATTAGGCCCAATGAAGGAGCTCCGCTCCTGAAAGGCGTGATGGGCCGGCTCTGGAGAGCGTTCCGGTTCTCGCTCGCAGCCAGAGTAGTCTTCTCTTTCTTCTGCCTCCCAGTCCTCAGGGTTTCGCTTGGGACGGGTCACAGCAGTCGCATAAGGGCCTCGCAGGCTCTCGGCAGGGGTGTACTCCACTTCCTCTCCCTCACGGAGGCTGTGCTGGTACGAAGGGAGGTAGTCTCTTTTGACAGACCTTCGATTAACATAGAGGTCTCTGCCAGTTAGATAGTCCTGAATAAACCCGTAGCCACGGGGTTTGTCAAACGATAGCACCACTCCCTTTCTCCTTTCCAGGCGGGGTTGGGTGTGCGTATGCTTCTCATGTATGGTCTTGGTTAGTTCCTCATAGACGATTTTAGTCTTTGTGTTCCGCTTGATAGCGGCCTCTCGGATCTCCGCCATCAGGGAGGACCATTTAAAAGATGGTTGGAAAAAGTCCCTCCACGAGCCATAGTAGGACTCGGGTTCTTTCTCCCTTGGGCAGCAGGCGGGTTGCTCCGGTCCCGGAGCGTAGGCCGGTGGAGCCTCCTCTGGCTCTACACCAACATTAGACATCTGTGTAATTTCAGGTGCGGACATTGCAGCAACGCTCTGTTTACAATCCAACATGCTCGATCCTTCTGAGGAGAGCGATAGGGTCGCGTCAATTAGAGTAGCCAGCTCCTCCCATTGCATTGGGGAGCCGCCCCCCAGGTATTCCAGTATATGGAAGGCGGTGTCCATGCTGGCAGACATGCAAATGTCCAGATAAGCCGTGGCGCCTGCCCTTGACCTTCTTCCCGCTTTTTCCTCAGAAAGGCGCCAATTTGTCCCGCTTTTTCGGGATGAAGGTGACGCAGCAGTAAATTCAGCAAGCTCAGCGGCCTTTTTAGGGGTTTTTGGTACACTTTGGGTACGATTTTCAGTCCACAAAGTCCACTTGAATAAAACAGGAAAATGTCACTTTGGTCACAGGGCAACTGTATAAGGCACAAAGTTCACGCTTCTTGCACTATAAAGCGTGCGTATCCTGTTCGTGACGCCAAAAGAGAGGTGCAGCGTACTCAAGTTGTGTGTAGTAGGTGTTTCTGGGTGATGTAGTGCAATATACACTAACCTGGTACAGCTGACTCTCTGCAAGGGCAGGTATAGGTAGAAATAGTTCGTGACGCCAGTGCCAAGTAAACGGTGGCACGCCGTTTGCGGATGCAGGAATAAATTGAGGAAACGTAGGATTAAAACAGAACTCCAACTTTAGTAGTTTTTCCAAGCAGAGACAATAATGGAAATGCAGTTCCTTAGCATACAGTCGATTTTGCAATTCGGTCGATGCAGGCAATTCAGTTACAGCAGGGTAATTACAGAGTGTTGAACACAGGACTTGCAGCACAGGAGCTAGCACTCTAATTCTGTCTGATCCTGGAATACAGCATATCTTCACCAAGGCCCATTAACCTAAGTCTGGCTTTATATCCTTGGCTATAGCTTTTATAAGTACCTCCTCTGTCTTTCTCAGTACCTCTGGCTTTCCTGATCTTTGCCTCTGTCTCTCTCAGCTTCCTCAGGCTCTAGAAACTTCTGAGCTGTGGTCTAGACTGACTTCTGCACTCCACACTAGATCAGGTTACACTGACTTTCCTTTCCTTGTCTGGGCCTTATATAAACTAGGGCTCCCTAGCTCCCTCTAATGCCTAAGAGCTGGAATGACACCCCTAGCCGGCCTGTACTTGCAAGTTTCATAGCAACAGGGAAATACATGCATTACATTACATGACATTTTATAAAACTGACATATACCAACTTCCCCATAATTAAGGACGGACGACAGCACACCAAGTGACCTTTGGTAGTGACGGGTATTACAGTCCCCGTACACTACACATCTGGTATCTCCGTACTCAGGAGAAGGTGGGGAATGTGTTTTGGGGTGTCATTTTACATATACCCATGCTGGGTGAGAGAAATATCTTGGCAAAAGACAACTTTTCCCATTTTTTTATACAAAGTTGGCATTTGACCAAGATATTTATCTCACCCAGCATGGGTATATGTAAAAAGACACCCCAAAACACATTCCTCAACTTCTCCTGAGTACGGAGATACCAGATGTGTGACACTTTTTTGCAGCCTAGGTGGGCAAAGGGGCCCATATTCCAAAGAGCACCTTTCGGATTTGACAGGTCATTTTTTACTGAATTTGATTTCAAACTCCTTACCACACATTTGGGCCCCTAGAATGCCAGGGCAGTATAACTACCCCACAAGTGACCCCATTTTGGAAAGAAGAGACCCCAAGGTATTTCGTGATGGGCATAGTGAGTTCATAGAAGTTTTTATTTTTTGTCACAAGTTAGTGGAATATGAGACTTTGTAAGAAAAAAAAAAAAAAAAAAAAATCATCATTTTCCGCTAACTTGTGACAAAAAATAAAAAGTTCTATGAACTCACTATGCCCATCAGCGAATACCTTAGGGTGTGTACTTTCCGAAATGGGGTCATTTGTGTGGTGTTTGTACTGTCTGGCTATTGTAGAACCTCAGGAAACATGACAGGTGCTCAGAAAGTCAGAGCTGCTTCAAAAAGCGGAAATTCACATTTTTGTACCATAGTTTGTAAACGCTATAACTTTTACCCAAACCTTTTTTTTTTTATCCAAACATTTTTTTTTTATCAAAGACATGTAGAACTATAAATTTAGAGCAAAATTTCTATATGGATCTCGTTTTTTTTGCAAAATTTTACAACTGAAAGTGAAAAATGTCATTTTTTTGCAAAAAAATCGTTAAATTTCGATTAATAACAAAAAAAGTAAAAATGTCAGCAGCAATGAAATACCACCAAATGAAAGCTCTATTAGTGAGAAGAAAAGGAGGTAAAATTCATTTGGGTGGTAAGTTGCATGACCGAGCAATAAACGGTGAAAGTAGTGTAGGTCAGAAGTGTAAAAAGTGGCCTTTCTTTCAGGGTGTTTAAGCACTGGGGGCTGAGGTGGTTAAGGGACGGCTGGGGAGGCTTAAGGTTTTGTAGTCGTTAGCGATTCAGGACAAGATAAGTAGGAGGAGATTAAGAAGAGTCAGGATATTAGGTTAGCGTTGGTGGCGAATAAGAGGGGGCTCAGAGAGATATGTATACCCTTGACAGATACATTTGAATTATTATTATTTTCCATGTGCGTGGGGGGAGGGGGGCAGGGGATTAAAATGGGAAAAATGGTATTGTATTATGTTAGTAGATCTTGACAAAGATGTGTCAACTAATATGTATGACATGGAAGTTTATGGAAATGTGAACTTTATTGTATTATGGATGATATTGTATTGTTTTTTCAAGACCATGATGCAGTACTAATAAACATCTTTGTTAAAAAAAAAAAAAAAAGTAGTAAGCGCTCTATATATGAGTTGTCAACCCTTATGCCTCATTCACATGCCAGTGTTTGGTCAGTGATTTCCATCAGTGATTTTGAGCCAAAACCAGGTGCGGCTCTAAACACAGAACAGGTGATCTCTGTGGAGGCTCCAATCCTGGTTTTGGCTCACAATCACTGATCAAAATCACTGACCGAACACTGATTGTGTGAATGAGGCCTTAGGCTGGGTTCACACGGGCGTGTCCGGATTAGGTCCGGATGCGTCCCGGTGTATTGCGGCAAACCCGCGCGAGTAGGAATGCAATTGCAGTCAGTTTTGACTGCGATTGCGTTCCGATGTTCAGTTTTTATCGCGCGGGTGCAATCTTTTTTGCACGCGCGTGATAAAAAAACGACTGTGGTACCCAGACCCGAACTTCTTCACAGAAGTTCAGGTTTGGGTTAGTTGTAGTGTAGATTGTATTATTTCCCCTTATAACATGGTTATAAGGGAAAATAATAGCATTCTGAATACAGAATGCATAGTAGGTGATCAATTGAGGGTTAAAAAAAAATAAAATAATTAACTCACCTCCTCCGCATAGTTCCCGGTCTCTTCTTTACTTCTTTAATGAGGAACTACAGGCTAGGACCTGTGGTGACGTCAGTTCACATGCTCCAATCACATGGTACATCACCACGGTGATGGACCATGTGATTGGAGCATGTGATCTGACATCACCAAAGGTCCTTTAGCCGACAGCTCATCAGAAGAGACTGGGAACTACGCGATCAAGAGGAGAAGGTGAGTTAATTTGTTTATTTTTTTTTAACCCCTCCAGCGCTATTTTACTAAGCATTCTGTATTCAGAATGCTATTATTTTCCCTTATAACCATGTTATAAGGGAAAATAATACAGTGAATAGAATGTCACCTAGCAACCATGCGTGAAAATCACCACGCAACCCCATTCACTTCTATGGGGCCAGCGTTGCGTGAAAAGCGCAGAATATAGAGCATGCTGCGATTTTCACGCAACGCACAAGTGATGCGTGAAAATAATCGCTCATCTGAACAGCCCCATTGAAATGAATGGGTCCGGATTCAGTGCGGGTGCAATGCGTTCACCTACCGCATTGCACCCGCGCGGAAATCTCGCCCGTGTGAACGCAGCCTTAAAGGGGATGGCCACAATTTATTTATTTTTTAATAAGCAGGTAAAAGAAATCCATTAACCATCCCAAATCCAGTCTGTACCAGCGTCACTTCTCTGCATCTCTTCACCACTGCAGTAATGTTTTGCCTGCAGCCAATCGTTCGCCTCAGCTCAGCTGTTTATGCCACAAGACCACTGTGACCAGTGATGGTAGCGTTCATGTGCAGTATCTGGGTACATCACCACCGCAGTCAGAAAAACACCCCAAGGGGAAGACCGAGCGGGGCTGCTAGAACACAGGGGGTTCAGGATATTGAGTATAATATTGAGTATAACATGTACTCTACCATTTAAAAATAAAATGGAAGGGTACATGTTAAGTTGGACAGCCCCTTTAAGTGGTACATTATACTGGAAACTACCTACATCTACATATACAAATAGTTTTTTATGGGGATGGACTTCTAAAAAAAAGTATATAGAATAATGTTTAACGTGTCTAATGAGGAAGGAGTCGTGCTAACTCCGAAACGCGTATGGCGTAGACAAGTCTCAACCGAAAGAAAGAAACCGCAACATCATTTGCGCATCTTAACCGAATTTGCAACCAATCTGTAAAGAAACGAAAGTCCTGCCGTGCAAAAAAGATACAAAGCAATGGCGAACTCCAAGTAGGGCCGAATCTATACTGACCCTAGCTCATCAAACGGACTGTTTCTTCCTTTTTTGTGTAAGTTCCTTCAGTGCAAGCTTATAACTCACGACAAAGTAGATTGGAGGTACAATCATCCGCGCTGACAACACGTGGGACGCCACGCTAAGCGCAACGACCCGAACTCTTTACCACCTCTACAAACAGTGAGTACTTGCTATATTGTATCACAGTGTACTAGCGGAGCTATAACTGTGAACCGAAGTTACTATTACAAAAAGGAATGTATGTAATCATACGCAAAGGACAATACATTTTTCCTATATTGAAAGATTAACGTATCTATATTTTTTCTCTCTTGGAAGAATCGCATATCGCGGACCAATATAGTGACTGCATTTTTATATACTATATCGAATTTTAGCAATCCCACTAGAGACATTCACTACAAAAAATTTAGTGCATGACGTTATTAACCCTTAGTACAATCGCATTTTATCTGTATTGATATTAATTTATAGCATAGATTTATGTATTTTAGATGTATTATAGATTTATCAGGTACCGTATGTATATTTAATAAATTCTTTTACAAATATATTACTGTCTAGTGGTCGATGTGAATTAGATGTAGGTGTGCCCCTCTTATCCTATTATACATTTTATCTTCTTTTAAGGTTTGGGGTAACCTTTTTAGGGGGAGCACCCTTTTTCATTGCAACTTGGAGGGTGAGCCATTCCGATATATCTTACATGTACTAACCACCACCACCCCCCAAAAAAAAATAATGATCAATCACTGAAAAATCATGTTGTTTATTTTTGGCATCACCATATCAAACAGAAGCATGCCTAGAAAAAGACTAATGAACAGTTGTGGTACTGGACACAGGTCACTCCAGCCAAATGTAACCATAGGTGCCCTCCTTTCTTTCTCAGTCCGCATGGTGACTCATCCCTACACCCAGTTCAAGATGGCTCGATCATTCTTGGTCCCCCGCATGGCACTCTTGTAATTCTTGACCCCCCTCTTATTCCTATTCCCCAACATGGTTCCCCTCTAATTCCTAGTCCTCAGCATGGTCCCACCTTTCATTCCTGGTCCACAACATAGCTTCCCTCTCATTCTTGATCTCCAGAATGGCCCCATCTCTCACTCCTGATCCTCAGTATGGCCCCCTTCTCTCATTCCTGGACCCCAGCATGGCTCTTCCTCTCATTCCTAGTTCCCAGCATGACACCCCCTCTTATGTCTAGTCCTTAACGTGGCTTTCCTCTCATTCCTGATACTCACCACAGCAACCCTTTTATTCCTGGTTCCTATCATGACTACTATCTTATTTCTGGTCCCCACCATGGCTCAACCTATCATTCCTAGTATCCAGCATGGCCTCCTCTTATTCCTAGTCCTTGCCATGGCTTCCCCTCTCGTTCCTTGCACCCACCACGGCTCCCCTTTCATCCCTGGTCCCTATCATCATGGTCCCCACCATTGCTCCACCTCTCATTCCTAGTATACAGCAAGGCTCCCCTCTTCATTTTATTACTCAGTGCTAATCTTAATACATCAGCAGAAGTCTGTAGGCTGCTTTGTTCAGCAATCATGTGTGCTGTTCAATCCAGGACTCTAAGGCCTCTTTCACACGGGCGTTGCGGGAAAATGTGCGGGTGCGTTACGGGAACACCCGCGATTTTTCCGCGCGAGTGCAAAACATTGTAATGCGTTTTGCACTCGCGTGAGAATCGCGCATGTTTGGTACCCAAACCCGAACTTCTTCACAGAAGTTCGGGCTTGGGTTAGGTGTTCTGTAGATTGTATTATTTCCCCTTATAACATAGTTATAAGGGAAAATAATAGCATTCTGAATAAGGAATGCTTAGTAAAACATCGCTGGAGGGGTTAAAAAAAAATAATAATAATAATTTAACTCACCTTAGTCCACTTGATCGCGACGCCCGGCATCTCCTTCTGTCTCCTTTACTGAACAGGACCTGTGGTGAGCATTCATTACAGGTCAAGGACCTGTGGTGACGTCACTCCGGTCATCACATGATCCATCACCATGGTAAAAGATCATGTGATGACCGGAGTGACGTCACCACAGGTCCTTGACCTATAATGAATGCTCACCACAGGTCCTGTTCAGTAAAGGAGACAGAAGGAGATGCCGGGCGTCGCGATCAAGTGGACTAAGGTGAGTTAAATTATTATTATTATTTTTTTAACCCCTCCAGCGATGTTTTACTAAGCATTCAAGTGGACTAAGGTGAGTTAAATAATTTTTTATTTTTTTTAACCCCTCCAGTGCTATTTTACTATGCATTCTGTATTCAGAATGCTATTATATTTCCCTTATAACCATGTTATAAGGGAAAATAATATAGTGAATAGACTGTCACCTAGCAACCGTGCGTGAAAATCGCACCGCATCCGCACTTGCTTGCGGATGCTTGCGATTTTCACACAACCCCATTCACTTCTATGGGGCCTGTGTTGCGTGAAAAATGCAGAATATAGAGCATGCTGCGATTTTCACGCAACGCACAAGTGATGCGTGAAAATCACCGCTCATGTGCACAGCCCCATAGAAATGAATCGGTCGGTATTCAGTGCGGGTGCAATGCGTTCAACTCACACATCGCATCCGCGCGGAATACTCGCCCGTGTGAAAGATGCCTAAGGCTGGGTTCACACGGGCGTCACGTTTTGGCTCAGGATGCGTCCGGGGTGCATTGCGGCAAAACCCGCGCGAGTATGTACCCAATTGCAGTCAGTTTTAACTGCGATTGCGTTCCGTTGTTCAGTTTTTATCGCGCGGGTGCAATGCGTTTTGCACGCGTGTGATAAAAAACTTAATGTGGTACCCAGACCCGAATTTCTTCACTGAAGTTCAGGTTTGGGTTCAGTGTTGTGTAGATGTAATTATTTTCCCTTATAATATAGTTATAAAGGAAAATAATAGCATTCTTTAATACAGAATGCTTAGTACAAGGTCAATTGAGGGTTAAAAAAATAAATAAAAATTAACTCACCTCCTCCAATTGATCGCGTAGCTGCCGGTCTCCTGTTCTTTCTTCAGGACCTGTCAAAGGAACTGTGGTGACGTCATTGAGCTCATCACATGGTCCATCATAACTGTGATGGACCATGTGATTGGACCATGTGATGTGATGTCACCACAGGTCCTTTAGCCGGCAGCTCATGATTAAATAAGTAATCAAGATCAAGAGGAGGTGAGTTACATTTTTTTCTATTTTTTAACCCTCAATTGACCTTCTACTAAGCATTCTGTATTAAAGAATGCTATTATTTTCCCTTATAACCATGTTATAAGGGAAAATAATACAGTGAATAGACTGTCATCTTAGCAACCACGCATTGCACCCACACGGAAATCTCGCCCGTGTGAACCCAGCCTTAGGCCTCTTTCACACGGGCGAGATTTCCGCGCGGGTGCAATGCGTGAGGTGAACGCATTGCACCTGCACTGAATCCGGACCCATTCATTTCTATGGGGCTGTGCACATGAGCGGTGATTTTCACGCATCACTTGTGCGTTGCGTGAAAATCGCAGCATGCTCTATTTTGTGCGTTTTTCACGCAACGCAGGCCTCAGAGAAGTGAATGGAGCTGTGTGAAGATCGCAAGCAAGTGCGGATGCAGTGCGATTTTCACACATGGTTGCTAGGAGACGATTGGGACCCGATCTTTATTATTTTCCCTTATAATATGGTTATAAGGGAAAATAATAGCATTCTCAATACAGAATGCTAAGTAAATTAGGGATGGAGGGGTTAAAAAATAATAAACAAATTAACTCACCTCCTCCTCTTGATCGCGTAGTTGCCGATCTCTTCTAACTTATTTAATCCTGAGCTGCCGGCTAAAGGACCTGTGGTGACGTCACATCACATGGTCCAATCACATGGTCCATCACTGTGGTGATGGGCCATGTGATTGGACCATGTGATGAGCTCAGTGACGTCACCACAGGTCCTTTGACAGGTCCTGAAGAAAGAACAGGAGACCGGCAGCTACGCGATCAATTGGAGGAGGTGAGTTAATTAGTTTTTTATTTTTTAACCCTTAATTGACCTTCTACTAAGCATTCTGTATTAAAGAATGCTATTATTTACCCTTATAACCACGTTATAAGGGAAAATAATAAAATTTACAGAATACTGAACCCAAACCCGAACTTCTGTGAAGAAGTCCGGGTTCGGGTCTGGGTACCAAACATGACGATTTTTCTCATGCGCGTCCAAAACGCATTAAAACGCTTTGCACTCGCGGGGGGAAATCGTGCATGTTCCCGCAACGCACCCGCATCTTTTCCTGCAACGCCCGTGTAAAACCAGCCTTAGGCTACACTCTCACCAGCTCTCTGACAGCCTCCCATGATGGCCTGCTTATAAAAAAGCAGCTTTTATATATGGGTAGTAAAATCAATCAAGCACACATAAAAAAAAATTAGTCTAGAAGGAGGGGGTCTTCTCAAAGTGGTGGTCTACTGGGGAAGTACACAACTACGCATACTTAAACAAGTACTTAGATCCTGTGCAGCCCGGCTAGTGAAATCCACTGATTGATAGCTATGGCTGATCCTACATAGACATATGTACCATATTTCAACAAACCTTAAACTCCACGGGGTTGTGGATAAGGAAGAGATCCATGTAATCCAGGCCCAAATCCTTCAGAGAATGTTCCAGGGCGGGTTGGACTCTCTCAGGAACGTGGTTATTACTCCAAAGCTGCAGAATGAATTAAGAACCTGTTTACAACTGAGTATTGCCCCCTAGTGGCCATGTTAATGAGAAAATAGGCAAACCAAGACTTTTTTTATTGGTCAGAATGTTAACTTTTAAATTTTGTGGTTACCTTCCCAGTGTAAAAAATGTCTTCTCTCTTCACCGTCCCATCAGCAATCTTTGATCTGATGGCTTGGCCAACCTCAACCTCATTCCCATATATAAAAGCGCAGTCAATGTGGCGATATCCAGCCTCAATGGCCACCTTGGTGCTCTCCCCAGCTTGTTCTTTGGTGTACTGTGTGGAATAAGATGTCATCTTGATCAGTCGTGCAATTATTTATTGCCTAAATAGCAATTCCTCATAATCTAAATTACTCCAACTATCTATGACAGGGGTGACAAACTCATTTTTGCCAAGGGCCACATCAGCCTTATGGTTATCTTTAAAGGGGTCCTGTCACCGCGATTTTGTGTATAGAGCTGAGGACATGGGCTGTTAGATGGCCGCTAGCACATCTGCAATACCCAGTCTCCATAGCTCTGTGTGCTTTTATTGTGTGAAGAAAAAACGATTTGATACATATGCAAATTAACCTGAGATGAGTCCTGTCCCTGAGATGAGTCAGGGACAGGACTCATCTCAGGTTAATTTGCATATGTCTCAAATGTTTTTTTTTCCACTCAATAAAAGCACACAGAGCTATGGGTACTGAATATTGCGGATGTGCTA
Source organism: Bufo bufo (assembly GCF_905171765.1). NCBI lineage: Eukaryota > Metazoa > Chordata > Amphibia > Anura > Bufonidae > Bufo > Bufo bufo. The sequence goes on along the minus strand of NC_053389.1, from coordinate 242,186,940 downwards.
GCGACGATCTAGCCCATGTCCTCAGCTCTATACAGAAAATCCCGGTGACAGGTTCCCTTTAAAGGGGTTGTCTCATCATGGACAATAAGGGCATATTGCTAGGATATGCCCCCATTGTCTTATAGGTGCAGGTCCCATTGTCTCCGTTCTCGATATAGGTGCGGGTCCCAGCAGTGGGACTCACACCTATAAGACAATGGGGGCATATCCTAGCGATATGCCCCCATTGTCCATGATGATACAATCCCTTTAAGGAGCCGTTAGTAATTCTGTATAAATGTTACTATGCCAGTTGGGCGTGGCTACATTTATCGCCTGTTGAAGGCAACCATAGCGCTGATGTTAACATATTGTTATAGACCACAAAACATAATATAATTATATATGTATAGAATTATATATGTACAGCTGGTATAAGTTATACATCTTCTTGTATATAGTGATATGGACCATGCTGGTGTAACCTGGGTATCTTCTGTATATAATTATATATGTACAGCTGGTATAAGTTATATATCTTCCTATATATAGTGATATGGAGCATGCTGGTATAACCTGAGCATGTTCTGGTATATAATTATATATGTACAGCTGGTATGTTATACATCTTCTTGTATGTAGTGATATAGACCATGCTGGTGTAACCTGGGTATATTCTGTATATAATTATATATGTACATCTAGTATAAGTTATATATCTTCCTGTATATAGTGATATGGAGCATGCGGGTATAACCTGGGTATCTTCTGTATATAATTATACACTGCCTGTCCAAAAAAAAAGTAGCCCAAAAAAAAAGCCTTTAGCTTTGATTACGGCACGCATTTGCTGTGGCATTGTTTTAAAAAGCTTCTGCAATGTCGCAAGATTTATTTCTATCCAGTGTTGCATACATTTTTCACCAAGATCTTGCATTGATGATGGTAGATTCTGACTAATGCGCAAAGCCTTCTCCAGCACATCCCAAAGATTCTCAATGGGGTTAAGGTCTGGACTCTGTGGTGGCCAATCCATGTGTGAAAATTATGTCTCATGTTCCCTGAACCATTCTTTCAGAATTTGAGCCCGATGAATCCTGGCATTGTCATCTTGGAATTGTCACGGATGGTGTTGCAGAAAGCTGGAACTAAGGAGCATATGGGTGAGCCCTATAAAACCCCTAGAGCTCTCCCTGACTGCTATGCCCATGCAAAGATCTTTATGGTAGACAATTGCATGTCCACGTACCTTATACTATCTGATACCTGAAAACCCTATAATAGTGAGGGGACACGACCACCGGCTCCCGCAACTTAATACGGACGGAGTCAGGGTCGCCTACAATCAAGCGAGCAAGTAAACACAAATAAAGGAAAGAGACTTATCTGAGGAATCAGGAGAAGGAGCATCCAGCAGTGAACAACTCATCCAGGAAGAGGTATAAACCGCAAAGTGAGGCAGTATGGGAGACAATCAGTGCAAATAGATGACAGCTGGGAGAAGGAAAGGAGATGACAAAGTGAAACCAAAACAAAGAACTTCATGCAAGAAGTAGCGAAGAACGTCTAACAGACCTTCTCACAGAGCTGGCGGTGACAGTACCCCTCCCTCTACGGGTGGACTCCGGACACTCAGAGCCCACCTTCTCAGGATGAGACCTATGGAAAGCCCTGATGAGATGAGTGGTCTTAATGTCCGCCACTGGGACCCACATCCTCTCCTCAGGACCATAACCCTCCCAATGAACGAGGTACTGGAGAGAACCGCGGATAATGCGAGAATCCACAATCCTAGAGACCTGAAATTCAAGATTACCATCAACAACAATCGGAGGAGGAGGCAAAGAGGAGGGTACTGTGGGTTGGACATAAGGTTTTAATAGGGACCTGTGAAAAACATTATGGATCTTCCAAGTCTGAGGAAGATCAAAACGGAAGGCAACGGGATTGATGACAGACAAGATCTTGTAAGGCCCAATAAACCTAGGACCCAACTTCCAGGAGGGAACCTTCAGTTTGATATTCTTTGTAGACAACCACACCAGATCCCCCACATTCAGGTCCGGACCAGGCACACGTCTCTTATCCGCCACACGCTTATATTTCTCACTCATCCTCTTCAGATTACCCTGAATCTTTTGTTAAATAAATGACAAAGACGAGGAAAATCTCTCCTCATCAGGTAAACCAGAAGACCCCTCTCCAGAGAATGTCCCAAACTGCGGATGAAACCCATATGCAGCAAAAAATGGTGACTTATCAGAGGACTCCTGGCGACGGTTATTTAAAGCAAACTCAGCAAGAGACAAAAAAGAACACCAATCCTCCTGATTCTCCGCCACAAAACAGCGCAGATATGTCTCCAGATTCTGATTGACGCGTTCGGTCTGACCATTCGACTGCGGGTGAAAAGCAGAAGAGAACGACAACCGAACCCGCAAGCGAGAACAGAAGGCCTTCCAGAATCTGGAAACAAATTGCGTGCCCCTATCAGAAACGATGTCTGAAGGAATGCCATGCAATTTAACAATGTGATCAACAAACGCTTGCACCAGCGTCTTAGCATTGGGTAACCCAGGAAAGGGAATGAAATGCGCCATTTTGCTAAAACGGTCCACTACTACCAGAATCACAGTCTTCCCCGAGGAACGAGGCATGTCCGTAATTAAGTCCATGGACAGATGCGTCCAAGGACGGGAAGGAATAGGTAACTGGAGGAGAGAACCCGATGGCCATGAATGAGGGACCTTGGCACGAGCGCAGGTCTCGCAGGCTGCCACAAAACCCTCAACCGTCTTACGAAGAGCCAGCCACCAGAATCTCCGAGCAATGAGATCCACTGTGGTTCTGCTCCTGGGGTGCCCAGCAAGGACAGTATCGTGGTGCTCCTTAAAAACCTTGTGTTGTAAAGCGAGAGGCACAAACAACCTCCCAGGGGGACAAAGATCAGGAGCCTATGCCTGGGCTGCCTGAACCTCTGCCTCCAAATCAGGATAAAGAGCAGAGACGACCACCCCTTCAGCCAAAATGGGACCCGGGTCTTCAAAGTTCCTCCCTCCCGGAAAACAACGTGGCAGGGCATCCGCCTTCACATTTCTAACCCCAGGGCGGAACGTAACAACAAAATTTAATCTAGAAAAGAACAAAGACCATCTGGCCTGTCTCGGGTTCAGACGCTTGGCCGCTTCCAAGTAGGCCAAATTCTTATGGTCTGTAAACACGGTAATAGGGTGTCTGGCTCCCTCTAACCAATGGCGCCATTCCTCAAAAGCTAATTTGATGGACAACAACTCCCTATCTCCCACATCGTAATTTCTCTCTGCAGAGGAGAGTTTCCTTGAGAAAAAGGCACACGGTCTCCATTTGGCAGGAGAGGGACCACCCTGAGATAAGACCGCACCCACACCCACCTCAAAAGCATCCACCTCAACAATAAAAGGTAGAGAGACATCAGGTTGTACCTGGGAGCGGAAGCAAAACTCTCTTTGATACTAGAAAAGGCTTTAAGCGCATCTACCGACCACGAAGAAAAATCTACCCCCTTTTTAGTCATATCAGTGAGTGGCTTAACAACAGAGGAATAATTCAAAATGAACTTTCTGTAATAATTGGCAAAACCCAAAAACCGCATCAGCGCCTTCTGATTCTCGGGAAGCTCCCAATCAAGCACAGCGCTGACCTTCTCAGGGTCCATGCGAAAACCAGAAGCGGAGAGAAGAAAACCAAGAAATTGAATCTCCGGAGCCGCAAACACACATTTTTCCAGTTTAACGTACAATTTATTATCCCGCAGAATCAGCAAGACCTGACGTAGGTGGTCTCGATGAGTCTTGAAATCAGGAGAAAAAATCAAAATGTCATCCAGATACACCAGTACAAATTTCCCCATTAAATGATGAAAAATTTCTGTTCATAAAATGTTGGAAGACGGCTGGAGCATTCATCAAACCAAAGGGCATAACCAAATTCTCGAAATGACCCTCAGGGGTATTAAAGGCAGTCTTCCATTCGTCCCCTTCCCTGACCCTGACTAGGTTGTATGCCCCTCTTAAATCCAACTTAGAAAAAACCTTAGCCCCAACAATCTGGTTAAACAGGTTCGGGATCAGAGGAAGCGGATATGGGTCACGAATCGTGATACGGTTCAGCTCCCTGAAATCCAGACAAGGTCTTAAAGAACCATCTTTTTTCTTAACAAAAAAAAAACCCAGCGGCAACAGGTGACTTCGAGGGTCGGATGTGTCCGTTTCTCAGGCTCTCAGAGATATAAGTATGCATAGCGACTCTTACAGGTTGGGAGAGATTGTATAAACGTGATTTTGGCAGTTTGGCGCCTGGGATGACATTAATAGGGCAGTCGTACTCCCACTGCGGGGGCAACTTCTGGACACCACTCTCGGAAAACACATCCGAAAATTCAGAGAGAAAAGATGGCACAGTCTTGGTAGAAACCTCTGAAAGAGACGCCGTGAGGCAATTCTCTCTGCAAAACTCACTCCAACCATTTATTTGCCTTGCTTGCCAATCAATAGTGGGGTTATGTTTAGTGAGCCAGGGTAGCCCCAACACTAGAGGAGTAGGTAATCCGCTTAAGACGAAACATGACATATCCTCAACATGAGCGTCACCCACAGTCAAACGGATATTCTGAACTATGCCCTTTAACGATCTTTGAGAAAGGGGAGCGGAATTGATAGCAAAAACAGGTATATCCTTTTCCAAAGTGCATACCTGGAAACCATGCGTTATTGCAAATTGATTATCAATGAGATTGACAGCTGCTCCACTATCTACAAAAATCTCACAATGTTCTTGCTGTCTAGCGCCACCCTGGCAGGTAGGAGAAAACAGGAACTACAAGTAAATGGCAAACCTTCAATTTCCACATCAACCTTGCCAATAGTAGCAAATGGAAAGTTTTTAGAGGTTTTTTTTTCTTTTTCTTTTTTTTTTTACCCTCAAAAAACTCCATGAATCTCCTAGAGGGGCAAACATTAGCCAAATGATTTATACCCCCACAACAGAAACAAACCCTCTTCTGAGAGCTAAATCCTCTACTATCAGAGGCAAGCAAACCCAGCTGCATGGCCTCCTCCTCAGAGGGGATTGAGAGAGACTGAGACCCCTGCGCTCTGAATGAGACAGCCCCACTGTCCTTGGACTGAATATGACAGGAAGGAGTAGTCTCCTCTCTCTCTCTAAGACGCTTGTCAATACGAACAGCTAGAGACATGGCAGATTCTAACGAGGCTGGTCTCTCATGAAAAAAAAATGCATCTTTCAATCTTTCCGAAAGACCATGGCAAAATTGACTTCGGAGTGCAGCGTCGTTCCAACCAGTATCAGCTGCCCATCTCCGAAATTCTGAACAATATATCTCTGCAGACTGTTTACCCTGGCATAAAAGACGCAGTTTAGATTCAGCCAGAGCAATACGATCCGGGTCATCATATATCTGCCCCAGGGCTACAAAAAAATGTATCCACCGATCGGAGGGGCCGTGCCCCGACCAGCAGCGAAAAGGCCCAAGACTGAGCGTTATCCCTGAGCAGCGAGATGATGATCCCCACCCTCTGCTCCTCATCACCAGAGGAATGGGGAAGTAGGCGAAAATGGAGTTTGCAAGCCTCTCTAAAGCGAACAAAATTCTCACTACCCCCAGAGAACGTATCCGGAAGCGAGATCTTAGGCTCGGAACAAACTCCATGAACGCAAGCAGAACCGGTCACCTGAAACTGAGACACAGTTTTACGGAGATCTGCTACCTCCAGTGAAAGACCTTGCATGCGGTCAATCAAGGCTGAAACCGGATCCATGCTTAAGACGGTTATGGCGGTTTATAATGTCACGGATGGTGTTGCAGAAAGCTGGAACTTATAAATAAACATCTGACTGGTTTGATCCCAAACTAAGGAGCATATAGGTGAGCCCTATAAAACCCCTAGAGCTCTCCCTGACTGCTATGCCCATGCAAAGATCTTTATGGTAGACGATTGCATGTCCACGTACCTTATACTATCTGACACCTGAAAACCCTATAATAGTGAGGGGACACGACCACCGGCTCCCTGCACTTAATACGGACGTAGTCAGGGTCACCTACAATCAAGCCAGCAAGTAAACACAAATAAAGGAAACAGACTTATCTGAGGAATCAGGAGAAGGAGCATCCAACAGTGAATCACTCATCCAGGAAGAAGTATAAACCGCAAAGTGAGGCAGTATGGGAGGGAATATAAAGGGAGACAATTAGTGCAAATAGATGACAGCTGGGAGAAGGAAAGGAGATGACAAAGTGAAACCAAAACAAAGAACTTCATGCAAGAGGTAGCGAAGAACATCTAACAGACCTTCTCACAGAGCTGGCGGTGACAGGAATATGCCCTTTGATTTGATTGAAGAGATAAACAACAGCACTCAGAAAAGAACTTATGTTCTGGTTAATTATTTTATGGCAACTTCACCAAATTGTGACGTTTCGGTCGTAGGACCTTTATCAAACACTGTGACAATAAGAAAATATTCCATAAGTACAAATAAAAATAAAAGTGACAACATTAATTAATTATATATGCATTACCCCTATCACCGTCAGATAATACTAAACCTTACATACATAGTATTAATCAAATAAAGTTACAGAAAATTTCAGAAAAAATTGTAGTACAAAAAGTTAATGTACAAAGCTCCTGCTCTATATATACTTTGTTGACTTATTATCAAAAAGAAAGAAAAAATTACAGCAGTCAGGTAAAACTCCATATCTGTTAAATAGACATTCAGGATAAATATTTTGAATTCATGAAATAGATATTAGATGCTAATGTATATAGGAGTATATGAGAGTATATAATTTACAATCTGCGATCCCTTGATACACGCAACAGTCATTACAGCCTGGTGCGACATCAATCCCAGAGCAACATTGAAAAATAGAACATTCAAATGCATGTATGGCTATAGGGTAGAACCGGGTGCCCCCATGAGGACAAGAAACACTTACCAAGTTGCCGTTGAGAAAATGTGTGAAAAGTAGATTGAGCTGATGGTGTATCCACACCCATATAAACGCTGAGGATAAGAGGTGCATGTGGCTAGATATATCAGGCCCGGAAGGAAATGGCCGTGCCATCAGGGAAGAAAAAATCCATTGATGGAATAACCTGGTCATTCAGTATGTTCAGGTAGTCAGCTGACCTCATTCTTGGAGCACATACTGTTGCTTAACCTAGACCTGACCAACTGCAGCAACCCCAGATCATAGCACTGCCCCCACAGACTTGTACAGTAGGCGCTAGGCATGATGGGTGCATCACTTCATCTGCCTCTCTTCTTACCTTGATGCGCCCATCACTCTGGAACAGGGTAAATATAGACTCTATGGACCACATGACCTTCTTCCATTGCTCCAGAGTCCAATCTTTATGCTCCCTAGCAAATTAAAGTGAGGCCGGACGGAAAGAACAGTTCAGGGGAGGCCGGCATGAGGGGTTTTGGGTGGCGAGGGCTAGAGTAGCTTAGGAGTTAACTATGAGACGTGCAGGGGGGAGGAGTCGAGAAGGGGCGGGGAGCTGAGGGGATAAGAGGTGGTGAGCCGGGATAACGGGTGCCATTTTGTGGAGCAGGAGCCAGGATCTCCCTCCCTCCCACCCCTAGTTGTTTCGGTTGAAGGAGAGTCTGGGTGTTCCATTATAAAAAAAAAGACAAAGGGAAATTTAAAATGAAATATAATAAAGGTTTTTTTTCTAGTTGGGCATGGCATTGGGCCTTATGGTCGTTGTCACGAGGATCGAGAGTCACGGGGCACACGGGTGGTGTCAGTTTTTGCGGACGTGGGTGTTTCGAAGAGTTTTTTCTTTGGGGAATTGTGTTTGTCACGGCAGTCGTGGCGGGGGGAGGTCATAGAAGCTGGGGCTACTGGATGGTACAGGTGAATGAGAGGGCCTCAATGGTGGGGCTGGACTCTCAGAGTTGGGGCACCTGGTTGGCTTGGTGTGGCGTCCATCAGTTGGTGTCCCCGAGCTTGTGGTATGCGGCTGGGGGCAAGATTTTTGGTCGGTTAAGGTGCATATAGGCGGCTTGTAAGACCTCCCTCGTCAGTTATATATGTATAAATAAAAGGGTATGTCATTGTTATATCAATTATTTATGTTCATGTTATTTATATTATTTAATAAAAAACGGCTGCTGTGGCCGATTTAATCCGAACAGTGGCTGTGTGTGGTTTTTCGGGATGGTGAGTGGGGAGGTTGGGTTAGTTTAATGGGTTGGTAGTGGACCCGAGCGTAGCCAATAACCCTACTGAAGCTTTTTTTCTGGTTTGCCTCACTGATTAGTGGTTTTCTTACGGCTACACAGCTGTTTAGTCCCAATCCCTTGAGTTCCCTTCGCATTGTGCATGTGGAAATGCTCTTACTTTCACTATTAAACATAGCCCTGAGTTCTACTGTTGTTTTTCTTCGATTTGATTTCACCAAATGTTTAAGTGATCGCCGATCACAATCATTCAGGATTTTTTTTCCCGCCACATTTCTTTCTCAAATACGATGGGTCCCCACTATCCTTCCAGTTTTTAATAATGCATTGGACAGTTCTTAACCCAATTTTAGTCGTTTCTGCAATCTCCTTAGATGTTTTCTCCCTGCTTGATGGCAATGATTTGACCCTTTTCAAACAGACTAACATCTTTTTCACGACCACGAGATGTATCTTTCGACATGGTTGTTTAAGAAATTAGAAGCAACTCATTGCACCAGTTGGGGTTAAATAACTTATTGCCAGCTGAAAGATAATCGCCAATGCACTAATTATCCAATAGGAGGCTCATAACTATTTGCTTAGTTAAATCCAGGTGGCAACTTTTTTTTTGGACAGGCAGTGTATATATACATTTGGTACAAGTTATACATCTACTTCTATACAGAGATACGGACCATGCTGGTATAACCTGGGCATCTTCTGTATATAATTATATATGTACAACTGGTATATGTTATACATCTTTTTGTATATATAATATGGAAGACCATAACCTTGGCATCACCTGTATAATATAGGAGATGTGTAACTTATGGTGCCGCCCCCTCACTGCCGTTACCGCGCTGCTGAGTCCTCTTCCAGCCAGAAAAACAACGAGGAGGCAGCAGCATGACAATGGGGTAGGCAGCGCCATCTTTGACCTCCTCTTGAGCATCAGGACATTCTGAAGCATTGTTTCACTGTGGCTGTGGTATAGACACTGCCATTGTGGTAAACGCCACTAACTACTCACACATATTATGGGCCTCACCGGCGGGCCTTGTGTTTTGATACATGTGATCCATGACATGGAAGAACAAAAGGATGGAATACAAGCACCCCTTAGGCTTATATCAGACGCAGAGATGTTCAAGGCAATTGTTCCTTCCTGCCAATTGCCTGTTCATTAGTGGAGGAGACCGTTGCTATTACATGCAGCAATCTCTTTCTCAGTATGGGGAGGAGCGTTTGCCAATGCCATTGCTCGCCCCCATACTGAATCACTGTTTGCCGTCAGCAGACCGTGATTAAACAGTACAATCTGCTGCCGGCAAACAATAATTTTTCAACCTGCTGAAAGATTGCAATTGCCAAACGCTCGCTCATCGGGTAATTGTTGGCAGTATTAGGCCCCTTTTACAGGAGTGACTTTTCCGCGCGGGTGCAATGCGTGACATGAACGCATTGCACCCGCACTGAATCCTGACCCATTCATTTCAATGGGTCTTTATACATGAGCGTTGTTTTTACGCATCACTTTTCCGTTGCTTGAAAATCGCAACGCAGGCCCCATAGAAGTGAATGGGGCTGCGTGAAAAACGCATTGCATCCGGATTCATTGCATTGCTTTGCGTTGTAAATGCAAGTAACTTAGCAGCAGTGAAGGGATTTAAGACAGGAAGTTCAGTTCTCTGCGTCTGGCTGCAGGCACTGCATGGGAAAGGAGATTATTAATAGGCTGTCTTGCCCTTGCGGACCGATTTTCAGAATGAGAAAGGCCCCCAAAGCCATTGATGTAGAGAAGATGATAGTCCTGGTGCAGGAGAGGCAGTGTCTTTGGGACAGCAGTTCGGGGGAGTACCACGACCGATACAAGAAGGATGACACATGGCAAGAAATAGCCAAGGAACTTTTTTCTACAGTATTGGAAAATAGTCAAGGCGTACGCGAATTTCCGCAAATGTTCACGACTGGGCGAACCGCCATAGACTTTAATAGGCAGGCGAATTTTAAAACTCACAGGGACTCTTTCTGGCCACAATAGTGATGGAAAAGTTGTTTCAAGGGGATTAACACCTGGACTGTGGCATGCCGGAAGGGGATCCATGGCAAAACTGCCATGGAAAATTACGTAGTTGACTGTCAGGGCTGAGGATGGGGGAAACCCTCAGCCGTGTGCCGGAAAGAAGATGGTCGCTGCTTGACCAGGACAAACAGGATTAGGGAGCAGGTCACCTCCTACAGCATCCCTAACCTGACCCTAACTCCTACCTGCATGGGCCGACCTTGAAGGTAGGAGGACCCATGCGCAGGAACCTCGGATCCCTACTCGCCCTCCGCCGGTCCCTAGGCTAGGAGTCAGAGTAAGGCATCCTGTTCCTTCTGGATAGGGAGGAACAGGAGTCTCACTGGCCAAGCTGCAAGCAAGGGGAAACAAATGCAACCTGTGGCAATGGCAGGTACTTGCCACAAACATAGCAGAGACCTACCACAGACAACCAAGCCTGGAACCCATGTGGATGTACTGCCCACAGACAGCAGGACTCAGCACACAAACACACAACACACGGGAACCCAGGACCACAGGTGCAATAAAACAACATAAAACCAAACACATCTCCCAGACACCAAAGGACATATATATTTGCTTATGACCAGAAGGTTGGCCCCCACTGGCAGTTGGTAAGTAACCAGGAGGATGTCTACAGCCAGCATGGCTGAAACACCCTCTCTGGCTACTGCCTACAACTGAGGCTATATAGGGCCAAGAGGCCACACCCAACAATCAGACACACCCTGTGACTCACACACACTGAAAGGGAGTTAACCCTTCCAAAACCACAGAAGGGAAAACATAACTTAAAGGGGAAGTGTCCAAACAATAAACACACTGTGGCTGTTGCCGCAGGCAACAACATGGGTGGCAAGCTTGTCCTGGGAGTCAGCCCGAAGGCCGGGACACTGCCACCACATGTACATCATACAACCAAACGTTGCCACGGACAGCCACAGTGCAGGGAAAATGTCAGTGCACACCAAACATAAACAAAGTGCACACAGACATACAAAAGTGCTACAAACGTGCACATAACTCCAAGGGAACCGCACACATAGCTGTTGTCCGCGGCAACCGCACCTGAGGCCAACTACATTATGCCTCAAGCTGCGGTTGACACTACAACCCAAAACCGTGGGCAACAGTATGCGGCTCCCAAGGAGTCACGGCCATAACCGTGGCCGTGACATTGACGCTTTAAAACATCAGGTATGATGTTGTATCGATCAGGTAGTGTAAGGGTTACGCCTGCTTCACAGTGACAGACCAAACTATGACAGACCAAACTCCCCATTTAACGCACCGCAAACAGTCCATTTGCACAACCGCAAACTCCCCATTTTCACAAGGTTGGATACCAAGCTAGCCATGTCCCGTTCCTTGTCCTCACTGACGTCATTGAAGGTCTCTTCCTCCACCCAGCCACGTACAACACCAAGGGTCAACGAAAGGTGACAACAAGCCCCCTGGGACGCCTGCTGTGGTTGGTCTTCCACCTCCTCAAAGCCACCTTCCTCCTCTGACTCCTCTTCTTCAGACTCCTTGCTCTGCGTTGCTGCAGGTCCAGCAATCGACGACGACAAGGCTGCTTCTGGTGGTGATGGTGACCACAACTCTTCCTCTTCATGCTCATCTACGGCCTTATCCAGCACTCTTCACAGGGCACGCTCCAGAAAAAACGCATATGGGATGAGGTCGATGATGTTGCCTTGGGTTTGACTGACCAGGTTTGTCACCTTCGCAATAGGACGCATGAGCCTACAGCCATTGTGCATGAGCGTTCAGTAACGCGGCCAAAAAATACCCAGCTCCGCAGAGGCTGTCCTCTTTTTTTTTTTTATTAAAAAAAATCTGTTCTTACCAGTTTAATCTCTGTTTTGTCCCCTATCAGGGGCCGGTGTGGTGTATGGAATAGATTTTAGGAACCGGGAGATGGAAAAGATGCTTGGTCGGTCCTCTTACTTCCAATTCGGGGCACTGCGCGTGCGCCGTGCACTGTACTGTGATACCCGATATGAGTGGTATGTTAAGTAGTACTATTCCTATCAGTTTAATCCCTTTTACGTCCCCTATTATGGGACTTGTATGGAATAGATTTTTGGAACCGGGAGATGGAAAAGGATGCTTGGTTGGTCCTCTTACTTCCATTTTGGAGCACTGCGCGTGCGCCGTGCAATGTACTGTGTTACCCGATATGAGTGGTATGTTAAGTAGTACTATTCCTATCAGTTTAATCCCTGTTACGTCCCCTATCAGGGGACGTGTATCGAATAGAGTTTAGACAACCGCAAAGAGTTGTCAATAGTTGACACACTCATGGCAAAAATTTGATTCCTCTATGCGTCAATCTTGGCGTAGTGATGAATGTGCTCGTGCGCACGTTTGGGAGATTGCAGGCGATGGCGGTTTTTCAAAGCCTATGGTCGTGCTGAGGTAGTTCAGTGACAGTTAAGTGACCCAGAAAACAACGATTCTGCAGTGTGGGCCCATTGTTGGCCTAGTTGGCTTTAATGATCACCTTAGATGATCACAAAGAAAATTAATGTTTTTTCTATGCAAAATTATCCAGCCGATCGCTTTTGGTCTGTTCATAATGAAGCAACGACCTTATCATTTGGGGATTGCCAACACACTCATAGAGGTGATCGCTTCATTGTCATATGCAAGCCCCTTCACCACAACAAGGTAACGATCACGAAGGGGAATTGACACATGTATGTGCCTTTTTTTTTGTTTTGTTTTTGCAGCCACAGTGCAGCACCAGAGGACAGAAAAATGAGGCATGTACACGTGCCTGAAAAATTTGGTATTGTTGCAAAAATTATGTTTTCTAGGCAGAAAGTGCACTAAAACATTGCGGCTTGAACCCTAGATGGTGGCGGAGAAGTCACACAAGTCATCCGGCATGCAGAGATTAAATACAGCAGCGTGTGGACCATTTTTTGCCCAAGGCATCTCATCAGGCCTTTTTTAGTCAAATGCATCCCCCACTGTCAGTCCCTTCGGGATCCATGCCTCATTCATCTTAATAAAGGTGAGGTAATCTAGACTTTTTTGACCTAGGCGACTTCTCTTCTCAGTGACAATACCTCCTGCTGCACTGAAGGTCCTTTCTGACAGGACACTTGAAGCGGGGCAGGCCAGAAGTTCTATCGCAAATTGGGATAGCTCAGGCCACAGGTCAAGCCTGCACACCCAGTAGTCAAGGGGTTCATCGCTCCTCAGAGTGTCGATATCTGCAGTTAAGGCAAGGTAGTCTGATTCCTGCCGGTTGAGTCGTTCTCTGAGGGTGGACCCCGAAGGGCTGTGGCGATGTGTAGGACTTAAAAAGCTCTGCATGTCCTCCATCAACAACATGTCTGTAAAGCGTCCTGTCCTTGCCGGCGTGGTTGTAGTAGTAGGAGGATTACTTTCACCTCTTCCCCTGTTAGATTCTCGTTGTGCTGTGACATCACCCTTATACGCTGTGTAAAGCATACTTTTTAACTTGTTTTGGAACTGCTGCATCCTTTCCGACTTCCGGTAATTCGGTAACATTTCGGCCACTTTCTGCTTATACCGGGGTCTAGTAGCGTGGCCACCCAGTACAGGTCGTTCTCCTTCAGCCTTTTTATACGAGGGTCCCTCAACAGGCATGACAGCATGAAAGACCCCATTTGCACAAGGTTGGATGCCGAGCTACTCATGTCCCGTTCCTCGTCCTCACTGATCTCATTGAAGGTCTGTTCTTCCCCCCAGCCACGTACAACACTACGGGTACCTGATAGGTGACAACGAGCACCCTGGGATGCCTGCTGTGGTTGGTCTTCCTCCTTCTCAAAGCCACATTCCTCCTCTGACTCCTCTTCCTCAGACTCCTCTTCCAGCGTTGCCGCAGGTCCAGCAAGTGATGCTGATAAGGCTGTTTCTGGTGGTAATGGTGACCACAACTCTTCCTCTTCACGCTCATCTACGGCCTGATCCAGCACTCTTCGCAGGGCACGCTCCAGGAAGAAAACAAATGGGATGAGGTCGCTGATGGTGCCTTCGGTGCGACTGACTAGGTTTGTCACCTCCTCAAAAGAACGCATGAGACTACAGGCATTGCGCATGAGCGTCCAGTAACGTGGCAAAAAAATACCCAGCTCTGCAGAGGCTGTCCTAGCACCCCGGTCATACAAATACTCATTGACGGCTTTTTCTTATTGGAGCAGGCGGTCGAACATTAGGAGTGTTGAATTCCAACGTGTCGGGTTGTCGCAAATCAAGCGCCTCACTGGCATGTTGTTTCGCCGCTGAATGTCGGAAAAGTGCGCCATGGCCGTGTAGGAACGCCTGAAATGGCCACACACCTTTCTGGCCTGCTTGAGGACGTCCTGTAAGCCTGGGTACTTATGCACAAAGCGCTGTACAATCAGATTCAACACATGTGCCATGCACGTCACATGTGTCAACTTCAATGCCCAAATTCAATGCTGCCAACAAATTGCTTCCATTGTCACACACCACTTTGCCGATGTGCAGTTGGTGCGGAGTCAGCCACTGATCCACCTGTGCGTTCAGGGCGGACAGGAGTGCTGGTCCGGTGTGACTCTCTGCTTTCAGGCAAGTCAACCCCAAGACGGCGTGACACTGTCGTATCCGGGATGTGGAATAGCCCCTGGGGAGCTGGGGAGCTGCAGTTGATGTGGAGCAAGATGCAGCAGCAGAAGAGGACTCAGCTGAGGAGGTTAGCGATGAGGATGGATTAGGAGGAGTAGAGGAGGTGGCAGCAGGCTTGCCTGCAAGTCGTGGCGGTGTCACCAACTCTTCTGCAGTGCCACGCATTCCATGCTTGGCAGCCGTCAGCAGGTTTACCAAATGCACAGTGTATGTGATATACCTGCCCTGACCGTGCTTTGCAGACCAGGTATCAGTGGTCAGATGTGCAGTAAGCCGGATTGGGGTTATGCACACTGACACTATAATATGCATTGACTGGGTCAGGTGTAAGTGATAGTTAAGAGTTTTTGTTCGTGCCACCAATTGCAGCGTGCGCAGGGTACAATCTTAGGGCCCTTTAAGGTGTTGCAACTCACGTACCAGGTTAGGAATGCCAGAGTGGTGTAATGTCTCTGTGTAGTAGTAGGTATAGTGTCAATGGTGTCTCCTACCTTGGTACGGCTGGACTCCTGGATCCTGGCTCACTTGCAATAAATGAGTGTTGCTAGTAGGAGTAATTGAGGAACTTGGTAGCAATGAATGAGATCCAGACTTGAAAAATAATTCAACTTGTCTTTACTGGAGGCAGCATCAATCTACATGAGATAATGAGATACAGCAATAGTCTTGGGTCCCAGCAGGTATTGGCAATATGTGGCAGGGATCAATATCTCTTCTGCTTCTATCATGTGCCTGGAGAATATGGCAGGAATCTTTCTTCTGCTCTGTCTATCTTCTGCTGTGTATGGGACTGACTAGCTGAGGAGGAATTTGGCTTCTCCTGGTTGGTACTCATAGTTGTGTTCACAGGGAATGGTCCGTCCTGGAGTTCTGGAGATGGCTGCTTGCTTGTCACCAGTTGAGGCTGTAGGCTCAGACTGGGGATGAAGATCTTTGATCTCAGCCGAGACTCGATCCTGGGTTGGGATCCCTAGAACTGGGAGCTCCTACCAGCACAGCCTTCCCCTAGCCGGGGTGGCTGGCACACTAACTATAACTTCCTTTCCTCCCCATGAGGCAGGATGTGGGAACATTCCACATCTCCTCAAAGAGGGGGGAGCTAGACTGGAATGTACTATTCCAGTCTAGATGTGCTAAACTGAACTAAGTCTCTGCTAAACACATTGCTGCCACCTGCTGGTGTACATGTAAATTACAGCAAATACATTTAACAAGAATTCCAATGCACATTAGTGAGGATGTGATGTTAAATTACACAGGATGACAATGCACATGTTACCAACAAAATAGTAGCTGGGAAAAAGAGTTTAGTAACATAACTCTGTGATGTTACAGATGGACCCTTGACCCAACACTGTGTGCCAGACATGCCATGACTTCCTTTTCCACAATAGAGTACAGGTTGGGTATTGCCTTTTGTGAAAAAAAAATTTGGCCGGGTACCTTCCACTGCGGTGTCCCAATAGCTAAATTTTTGTTTGAAGGCCTCAGACTCCACCAGCTTGTATGGTAAAAGCTGGGGGGCTAAGAGTTCCAAAAAGACTGCTGTCAGACGCCGGGCAAGGGGGTGACTCTGTGACATTGGCTTCTTACGCTCAAACATTTCCTTGACAGACATCTGACTGTGGACAGATGAGCAGGAACTGCTGAAGGTGAGTGGCGGATGGTTGAGAGGGGGCAAGGAGGACAGCAGTGGTTGACGTGGCTGAAGATGCTGGACCAGGAGGAGGATGGTGGCTTTGAGTTTGTGTGCTGCTTGTACTCATCATTTGTTGATCCCATAGGCGTTTGTTATGTGAGATCATGTGCCTTCGCAAAGCAGTTGTACCTAGGTGGGTGTTGGACTTCCCACGACTCAGTTTCTTTTGGCACAGGTTGCAAATGGCATCACTGTTATCAGAAGCAGACACACAAAAAAAATGCCACACTGCTGAGCTTTGCAATGACGGCATTCTGGTGGTGGCAACAGCATGCGTTGATTGGCGTGCTGCCTGGCTGACCCCGGGTGCCAATACATGCTGTCTGACTGTGCCACTAGCTCCTTGCGACGACCTCCCCCTGCTTCCAACTCGTCTCCTCCTCCTCTCTGTCTCCCCATCTGAACTTTCCCCCTGTTCTCCTCTTCGAGCGGGCACCCACGTGACATCCACGGACACATCGTCATCATCAACCGCTTCACTTGTATCTGACAACTCAGCAAAGGAAGCAGCAGCGGGTACAACATCATCATCATCACACCGTACGTCCATGTGTGTAATGCTGCCTGACTGAGACATATCCCTGTTATCTACATCCTCTGGCAATAATGGTTGCGCATCACTCATTTCTTCCAACTGATGTGTAAATAACTCCTCTGACAGATCAAGTGAAGCAGCTGTGGTGCTAGTGTTGGTGGTGGCGGCAGGCGGTAACTTGAGAGGTGCCCGAAGCTGAGCTGGAGGAGGATGGTGCGTTAAGGTTCCGAGCGAAAGCTGTAGAAGATTGGGTGTCCTGTGTTAGCCAGTCAACTACAGTACAGACCAAAAGTTTGGACACACCTTCTCATTCAAAGAGTTTTCTTTATTTTCATGACTATGAAGGCATCAAAACTATGAATTAACACATGTGGAATTATATACATAACAAACAAGTGTGAAACAACTGAAAATATGTCATATTCTAGGTTCTTCAAAGTAGCCACCTTTTGCTTTGATTACTGCTTTGCACACTCTTGGCATTCTCTTGAGTTCCCAAAGATGCTTAGCACTTGTTGGCCCTTTTGCCTTCACTCTGCGGTCCAGCTCACCCCAAACCATCTCGATTGGGTTCAGGTCCGGTGACTGTGGAGGCCAGGTCATCTGGCGCAGCACCCCATCACTCTCCTTCATGGTCAAATAGCCCTTACTTTCAAAGTTTTCCCAATTTTTCGGCTGACTGACTGACCTTCATTTCTTAAAGTAATGATGGCCACTCGTTTTTCTTTACTTAGCTGCTTTTTTCTTGCCATAATACAAATTCTAACAGTCTATTCAGTAGGACTATCAGCTGTGTATCCACCTGACTTCTCCTCAACGCAACTGATGGTCCCAACCCCATTTATAAGGCAAGAAATCCCACTTATTAAACCTGACAGGGCACACCTGTGAAGTGAAAACCATTTCAGGGGACTACCTCTTGAAGCTCATCAAGAGAATGCCAAGAGTGTGCAAAGCAGTAATCAAAGCAAAAGGTGGCTACTTTGAAGAACCTAGAATATGACATATTTTCTGTTGTTTCACACTTGTTTGTTATGTATATAATGCCACATGTGTTAATTCATAGTTTTGATGCCTTCAGTGTGAATCTACAATTTTTATAGTCATGAAAATAAAGAAAACTCTTTGAATGAGAAGGTGTGTCCAAACTTTTGGTCTGTACTGTATGTCCTCAGAACTTTTCGAGTTCAGGGTACATGGCCTCTGAACACTGGGCCTTATTCTAGGGCCAAAGGAAATCACAGCACCACGACCACGATGGCCCCTGCGGGGTGGCCTGCCTCTGCCTGTCATTATTTTTTTTATTAGTGGTACTATGCGTGCAAGCTACTGTGACACCAGATATGAGTGGTGGGCACTGGCAGTAGTGGGCACAGCCTGACACACACACTGGCAGGCAACTGCAATTATATTACAGTGAAAAAATTGTTTTACTGTTTTAAATGCAAGCTACTGTGACACCAGATATGAGTAGTGAGCACAGTACATGCTGTGGGCCTGACACACACGCTGGCAGGCAACTGCCATTATATTACAGTGAAAAAATTGTTTTACTGTCTTAAATGCAAGCTACTGTGACACCAGATATGAGTCGTGGCACTGGGCACTGGCAGTAGTGGGCACAGTACATGCTGTGGGCCTGACACACACGCTGGCAGGCAACTGCAATTATACTACAGTGAAAAAATTGTTTTACTGTTTTAAATGCAAGCTACTGTGACACCAGATATGAGTAGTGGGCACAGTACACGCTGTGGGCCTGACACACACGCTGGCAGGCAACTGCAATTATATTACAGTGAAAAAATTGTTTTACTGTTTTAAATGCAAGCTACTGTGACACCAGATATGAGTGGTGGGCACTGGCAGTAGGCACAGTACACGCTGTGGGCCTGACACACGCTGGCAGGCAACTGCAATTTTATCTCAAGACACGGAGGCTCCTATTGCTTAACCCTTTCTTTACTACACACAACAGCAGCAAAGAATTCAACAACAAAATCAACCAATGGGCACACAGCCCTCCCCCTTAGTCACAGTATAAAGGGAACACCCCTCAAGTCCTTACTCCTCTTTCTTTGCTGCTGCACACAAAGTTAAATATTCCACCCTCCTGCTTGCAGGTGCTGGTGGTATCGTGTTTATATATATATATATTGTTCCCCTTTTTCACCCTTGTATTGAGGATTATATTGTATCCCTGGTTATTATAGGCCGTTTTTGCGGTCCGGACTACTGTTTATACAACTATCTTGTTTTTTCCCCTTACAGCTTCGGTTCTGTCCTTTTCCTTATCCTTTCTCCGTTCATATCGAACGGGGGTTTTTTGGGTATTGATTTCTCTGCTTATCTGTGCGGCGCTCTTACCTCTCTTCGCCGCTGCATCGTGCGTCCAAGATCTCGCGGGTATTCGCGGGATCTCGGGCGTCTTCTCTTCCTGCTTCTGCCGCTGCTTCCCGCCGCCTCTGCTGTTGCGCCCGAGATCTCGCGCGACTTCGCGGGATTTCGGACGCCACCTTAGGAGACACACACCGCTGTGTTCCTTTGTGTGCGGTCTCTCCAGCGGCAGCATCGGAACGGCGGCTCCTTCTTCTGCAGGGTGACTAACTCTGCACAGATCATTAGTCAGCTCTAGTTTTAGGGACAGTTCTCATTAGTTGTCCTTTATTTGCTTAGGTCATATATTTTCTCCTTGTATATTCTCGGCCTAACTAGTTCTGAATATTACTATGTCTGCCCAGAAGGCTCCACCTTCAGCCCAGGGGACCCCTTCTCATGGGGACTCCCTCCTTCCCTCTCAGAATATGGGGATTATACCTTCTACAGGGGGCACTGCTCCTATACCATCTGATACTCAGGCCCTGTCCTGCAGAGATCTATTTCTGAGGCCATTATTTCGACCATGGGGTCTATGTCCTCAGTTTTGACGCACTCTATCTCCCAAGTGCTCATCGCCAATACTTCAGCTACGGTGACCCCTAACCCCATTCCTATACCAGCCCCTAATGCCTCCAGAAATAATATGACCGATTGCCTTGTCCCATCCAATGACAGCGCGCTTCGGCCGCGCAAAAGAGCCTGTCCGCGCCAGGCAGAAAGAGCACGGCATTGGAAGTCTGCCCGGTCCCAACCCGAGCTAGATTCTTATTCTAATGGAGAATCTGAGGAGGAGGCTTTGATGGAATCCTATAATGATTCCGAGGATTTAGACATTGATGGGTCACCTGTCCAAGGGACATCTGTCTCTTTTTCATCATTGCCCCGGCGACCGGTAGAGGTTGACCCGGCGGAACTTGGTCAATCAATCTCCCTTATGGATCCGGCGGGGGACCTGCTATTTGACCCGGACTCCCTACATCACCCCAGGTCCACAGAGTGGCTTCCGGCACCTCACGTGGCCAATTATCTGGAATCCATGGTCCGTAATCCCCTTAGCAAAGAGGCACGGAACAAACTCCGGGCTGAATGCCCTCGTCCGACGATACCTAATAAGGTGGACCCAAAGATGGTCCAGTTCCTATCCAAAACGGGATTTAGTCCCAAGAGAGGCCTAGACTCGGCTCTCAAAGGTTGTCAAGACAAGTTATTGGATATTATGGGGCCCCTTACAAAAATCTTTGATTTGGCGGAATCTGCCAAGGCGGAAGGTCAACTGGTCGACCCGAAGGAACTCTGTGGTTGGGCCCAAAGAGCCATTTGCATGGCAGGTAATGCAAACACCTCTCTAAGTATTGAAAGGCGCAAAGCCATTTTGTTGAAAATCGAGCCGAAACTGACTAATATGGCTCTGTCAGAATCGGGTAAAGATGCCAAGGGTTTCCTCTTTGGGGATCCTTTCGTTAAGGAACTGGGGAAGTTCGTAGGGACCTTTTACCGCCCTGGATAAAGCCCAAACGTCGATGCATAGGGTATTTAGTGGTAGGGTTTCCACTAGGGCCGGCAGTACCAGGGGCCGTCTGTCCGGCCGTTCCTCTTTTCAGACCCGAGGTTCGGGTCGAGGCTCCTTCACCTCCTACCGCCCGCCTACCCATGACCAAAGACATCAACCGTCCTTCTTTCCTTCCCGTGGTGCTTCCAGACGGAGAAGACCATACAGAGGAAACCCAAACCTCAGACGCCCATTTGGTAAGTCTACCTCATCTTCTCCCTTTTTCAGAAAGTTATGTAGGGGGCAGACTCCAACATTTTATTCATGCTTGGGCGTTCATTACCAACGACCCCTGGGTGTTATCCACGGTTCGGGGCTTCCACATAGAGCTAGTCGCCCCCCCTGTGGTTCCATCCCCGCTCCCCCCCACGTTTCGGTCCCAGGTATCTCAGAACCTCGTAGACGTAGAATTACGGGCCTTGTATCTCAAGGGAGCTATAGAACCGGCCCCTTTCGATCACGACGGGGTGATCAGCAGTATTTTCCTGGTGGAGAAGAAGGGAGGCCAATTCCGTCCCGTCATCAATCTCAGGGCTCTCAATGCATTCGTCAAGTACAGGCATTTCAAGATGGAGGGCATTCACCTTTTAACCCCTTAAGGACCCAGGACGTACCGGTACGCCCTATTTCCCGAGTCCTTAAGGACCCAGGACGTACCGGTACGTCCTGACTTAAAATCTGTATTCCGGCGCCCCAGGGGTTAATCGGAACGGGATTTCGGCTGAAATCATTCAGCCGGCATCCCGTAACAATGCAGGGGGGGGGTCATTTGACCCCCCCGTATCGGCGATCGCAGCAAACCGCAGGTCAATTCAGACCTGCGGTTTGCTGCGCTTTTTGCAGTTTCTGATCTCCGCGGTCCCTGACCGCGGGGATCAGAAACTTTAGAGTGGCTAAAATCAATATTTTTCACCCCCCCCTGCACGATTTTATGCCGGCGGGTGGTGCGGGGGGGAAGTGTCGGAGGCGGTGGGGGCGTTGCGGGAGGCGGGCGGTGCGGCAGGCGGGATCGCGATCCCCCGCCCGCCTACCCATGAACGATCGTTGGCTTCTAGTGGGTATACCAGGGTGCCAGCACATTGCTGGCACCCTGGTATAAACGGCTGACATCTGTGCAGATGTCAGCCGTTTAACCCTTTCCATACCGCGGTCCGTACGGACCGCTGTATGGAAAAAGTTAACTGTCATCGGTCAGGGAGCTCCCTCCCTCTCCATCGGGGGGCTGCTGTGCCTTTGCAGCCCCCCGATGGAGAGGGAGAGAGCCCCCAGAGAGCCCCCCTCAGCCCTGTGCTTACCCTTCCCCGTCTGCGAAGTTCTGAGCAGACGGGGAAGGTTCCCATGGCAACAGGACGCCTGCTCAGGCGTCCTGCTGTCCATGGTGCTGAACAGATCTGTGCTAAAAGCATAGATCTGTTCAGTGTAAGTAAAATACAGTACAGAACAATATATATATTGTACTGTACTGTATTATATAGACATCAGACCCACTGGATCTTCAAGAACCAAGTGGGTCTGGGTCACAAAAATGTAAAAAAAAGTGAAAAAAGTTAAGATAAAAAAAAAAAAACATTTATCACTGAATAAAAATTAAAAAAATAAAATACACTACACATATTAGGTATCGCCGCGTCCATAACGACCTGATCTATAAAACGGTCATGTTACTTTCCCCGCACGGTGAACGCCATAAAAATAAAAAAATAAAAACTATGAGAAAATTGAAATTTTGCCCACCTTACTTCCCAAAAAAGGTAATAAAAGTGATCAAAAAAGTTGCATGTACGCCAAAATAGTACCAATCAAACCGTCATCTCATCCGGCAAAAAATGATACCCTACTCAAGATAATCGCCCAAAAACTGAAAAAACTATGGCTCTTAGACTATGGAAACACTAAAACATGATTTTTTTTGTTTCAAAAATGAAATCATTGTGTAAAACTTACATAAATAAAAAAAAAGTATACATATTAGGTATCGCCGCGTCCGTATCGACCGGCTCTATAAAAATATCACATGACCTAACCCCTCAGGTGACCACCGTAAAAAAATAAAAACAAAAACGGTGTAAAAAAAGCAATTTTTTGCCATCTTACGTCACAAAAAGTGTAATAGCGAGCGATCAAAAAGTCATATGCACCCCAAAATAGTGCCAATCAAACAGTCATCTCATCCCGCAAAAAATGAGACCCTACTCAAGATAATCGCCCAAAAACTGAAAAAACTATGGCTCTTAGACTATGGAGACACTAAAACATTTTTTTGGTTTTAAAAATGAAGTTATTGTATAAAACTTACATAAATAAAAAAAATTGTATTCATATTAGGTATCGCCGCGTCCGTGACAACCTGCTCTATAAAATTACCACATGATAAAACCTGTCAGATGAATGTTGTAAATAACAAAAAAAAAAAAACATGCCAAAAAAGCTATTTCTTGTTACCTTGCTGCACAAAAAGTGTAATATAGAGCAACCAAAAATCATATGTACCCTAAACTAGTACCAACAAAACTGCCACCCTATCCCGTAGTTTCTAAAATGGAGTCACTTTTTTGGAGTTTCTACTCTAGGGGTGCATCAGGGGGCTTCAAATGGGACATGGTGTCTAAAAACCAGTCCAGCAACATCTGCCTTCCAAAAACCGTATGGGATTCCTTTCCTTCTGCGCCCTGCCGTGTGCCCGTACAGCGGTTTACGACCACATATGGGGTGTTTCTGTAAACTACAGAATAAGGGCCATAAATAATGAGTTTTGTTTGGCTGTTAACCCTTGCTTTGTAACTGGAAAAAAAATATTAAAATGGAAAATCTGCCAAAAATGTGAAATTTTGAAATTGTGTCTCTATTTTCCATTAAATCTTGTGCAATACCTAAAGGGTTAACAAAGTTTGTAAAATCAGTTTTGAATAGCTTGAGGGGTGTAGTTTCTTAGATGGGGTCACTTTTATGGAATTTCTAATCTAAGGGTGCATCAGGGGGGCTTCAAATGGGACATGGTGTCAAAAAACCAGTCCAGCAAAACCTGCCTTCCAAAAACCAAACCGCGCACCTTTCACTCTACGCCCTACTGTGTGGTCGTATAGTAGTTTACGGCCACATATGGGGTGTTTCTGTAAACAGCAGAGTCAGGGCAATAAAGATACAGTCTTGTTTGGCTGTTAACCCTTGCTTTGTTAGTGGAAAAAATGGGTTAAAATTTAAAATTAGGCAAAAAAATGAAATTCTAAAATTTCATCCCCATTTGCCAATAACTCTTGTGCAACACCTAAAGGGTTAACGACGTATGTAAAATCAGTTTTGAATACCTTGAGGGGTGTAGTTTCTTAGATGGGGTCACTTTTAGGGAGTTTCTCCTCTAGGGGTGCATCAGGGGGCTTCAAATGGGACATGGTGTCAAAAAACCAGTCCATAAAAATCAGCCTTCCAAAAACCATACGGCGCACCTTTCACTCTACGCCCCGCTGTGTGGCCGTACAGTAGTTTACGGCCACATATTGGGTGTTTCTGTAAACGGCAGAGTCAGGGCAATAAAGATACAATCTTGTTTGACTGTTAACCCTTGCTTTGTTAGTGGAAAAAATGGGTTAAAATGAAAAATTTGACAAAAAAATGAAATTCTCAAATTTCCTCTCCATTTGCCAATAACTCTTGTGCAACACCTAAAGGGTTAACAATGTATGCAAAATCAGTTTTGAATACCTTGAGGGGTGTAGTTTCTTAGATGGGGTCATTTTTGGGTGGTTTCTATTATGTAAGCCTCGCAAAGTGACTTCAGACCTGAACTGGTCCCTAAAAATTTAGTTTTTGTAAATTTCTGAAAAATTTCAAGATTTGCTTCTAAACTTCTAAGCCTTGTAACATCCCCAAAAAATAAAATATCATTCCCAAAACAATTCAAACATGAAGTAGACATATGGGGAATGTAAAGTCATCACAATTTTTTGGGGTATTACTATGTATTACAGAAGTAGAGAAACTGAAACTTTGAAATTTGCTAATTTTTCCAAATTTTTGGTAAATTAGGTATTTTTTGTGCAAAAAAAAATAATTTTTTTGACTTCATTTTACCAGTGTCATGAAGTACAATATGTGACGAAAAAACAATCTCATAACGGCCTGGATAAGTCAAAGCGTTTTAAAGTTATGAGCACTTAAAGTGACACTGGTCAGATTTGCAAAAAATGGCCTGGTCCTTAAGATGAAAATGAGCCCGGTCCTTAAGGGGTTAAGGGACATGCTGCTGCCTGGGGACTGGATGGCCAAGTTGGACCTCAAGGATGGATACTTGACGGTTCCAATAGCACCTCCCTCCAGGGATCTTCTACGTTTCCACTGGCAGGGGACGGTATGGCGCTTCACGTGCCTCCCTTTGGGCTCTCGTCCGCCCCCTGGTGCTTTACCAAACTGATGCGTCCGGTAGTGGCGTGGCTCCGCTATCGGGGGGTGAGACTCATAATCTATCTGAACGATATTCTGATTATGGCTGCGGACCGTGCCTCTCTCCTGTCCCACCTTCAGATGTCAGTTCATCTTCTCTCCGCTCTGGGCTTCATAGTCAACCGCGAGAAGTCTTGTCTAGATCCTTCTCAGTCCATGGAGTTTCTCAGATTCCAGGTGGACTCTCTGTCCTTGACTCTCAGTCTTCCCCCTACGAAGGTGAAGTCGATCCGCAAGGAGTTACGTCGCACTCTATCCCTTTCACAAATTTCCCTGCGTCATTTGGCCAGAGTGATAGGTCTCTTGTCATCTTCCATTCAGGCTATCTTTCCGGCTCCCCTACATTATCGGACTCTTTAGCGTCTCAAAATCGCACACCTGCATGCCGGTGCTTCTTATGCAGATCTGATCTCTTTGGATCTAGAAACGAGGGACGAGTTGGAATGGTGGATTGCCAACCTCTCTGCCTGGAATGGCAGGGCTCTGTTTGGTCCACGCCCGGATGTAGTGATAGAGTCGGACGCCAGCCTTCACGGCCCTTGGTCCACAGTAGAGTCCCACTTACACATCAATGCTCTGGAGCTTCTGGCGGGTTCCTTTGCAATTCGCAGCTTCACCAGTGGAAGGGCCAAGGCATGTATTCGCCTTTGGATGGACAATGTCTCGGCCGTCCGTTACATCAATTCCATGGGGGGTACCCGTTCGACGATGTTGACACACCTGGCCAAGGATTTCTGGGATTATTGCCTGTCCAACGACGTATCGGTAGTGGCGGAATACCTACCGGGATTACACAACACGTTGGCCGATTGAAACTCACACTACATCTCAGACGCCAGCGACTGGAGGTTAGATGTGGAGATCTTTTCTACCATCGAATCTCGTTGGGGCCCGTTTTCGATCGACCTTTTTGCATCACGCTGGAACGCCCAACTTCCCAGGTACTTCAGTTGGAGACCGGACCCGGCCGCGGAGGCAGTGGATGCTTTTCTTCAGCAATGGTGGGAGGACGTGATGTATGCATTCCCAACGTTTTCGCTGATTCCTCGGATTTTGGCCAAGATACGCCTACAAGCTTCGAAGCTGGTGCTGATATATCCTTTTTGGAGCACTCAGTCGTAGTTCCCTCAACTTTTGGAACTTCTGGTGGAGACCCCCCTATTACTTCCTCTCCGGACATCGCTACTCCTGGACCCACTGAATCAACCTCATCCGCTGGTGCTGGAAGGGTCCCTACGTCTACTGGCCTGCAGAGTGTCGGGTTGTCCTGGCAGACCGAGGGACTTTCGGAGACAGCTATATTCCTATTGGAGAGTGCGTGGGCCCCGGGAACCAGAAGAGCCTATAGGACAGCTTGGCTGGTTGGTGCCTCCTTCGGGACCTGGATCCCACTACGGCCGCTGTAGGCCATGTGGTTCAGTTTCTCAGTTCTCTTTACGAAGAAGATGTGCCGGTTACTTAAAGGCTCACGTTTTGCGCGGCCCCCCAGACCTCGTTTTTCTAGCTCTTGGGACGTTTCATCCGTGTTATCTTTCCTTTCAGCCTGGCACGCCAATGAAGAATTATCCCTTCGCCAGTTATCGGCCAAATTGGTTACTCTATTTTGCCTGATTTCTTGTAAGAGGGTTTCCGATATCCGGGCATTAGATCATGACGCCCGGTCTTTCACTCCGGAGGGGGTGACATTTAACATTTCCCGGCGTACCAAGACTAATATCACGTCGGTGTCTTACCCCAATTTTCCTTCATCAGTGGCGCTCTGTCCGGTTGCATGTCTGAGGGAGTACGAGTCTAGAACTCGGTCCTTAAGGTCCTCTTCTGCTTCTCAATTGTTTATTTCTTTCCGTAGGCCCTTTGCCCCGGTTGCCGCTGTAACTCTGTCGCGTTGGGTGAAGGGGATTTTGTCTCTCTCTGGTATTGACACTTTCATTTTCACGGCGCATTCTGTTCGTGGTGCTTCTGCGACTTCCTTGACTCTGTCCGGTGCACGCCTGGAGGACGTCATGAAGTTGGCTGACTGGTCGCGTGTCTCCACGTTTAGAGAATTTTACTTTAGGCCGGATCCACATGTTTTCGCTTCTATTGTAGATCGACTTTAAACTAGCAATAGGAGCCTCCGTGTCTTGAGATAAAATTGAATGATTTTCCTAAAATATGACGTAAAGTCATGATTTTATGAAAGACACGGAGGCGAGTATTGCCCCGCCCATTATTTATCCCTCCCTTGGGTTATGTGATATGTTTATTGCATTATTTATGTTTTTTCATGATTATTATTTATGTTTATGTTGACTATTGTTAAACTATTGATGCTTTTTTGCCATGTCTGGTACTACCTGACGTAAGTAGGATATACGCGTCTTTGGCGTTTCTTGCTATTATTCGTTTTGTTTCTTTTTAAGGTTGACCCCATCGAGTTCGGTTGAAGAGTTGAGAGGGTCTTCTGCGGTTTCTGTTTGACACCATTCCTCCAAGTCGGTTGTTCAAGGCGTATTGGACCTTTCGTTGGAGTTCTCCTGGTTCCGGTTGTTCCAGTTTATTCCGTTGGTGGAGTTGTAAAGACAAAGAAAGAGGAGGAAGGACTTGAGGGGTGTTCCCTTTATACTGTGACTAAGGGGGAGGGCTGTGTGCCCATTGGTTGATTTTGTTGTTGAATTCTTTGCTGTTGTGTGTAGTAGGAAAATCATTCAATTATATTACAGAGAAAAGAAAATAAAAGAAGCATACTGATGTACTAGCCCTAAAAAGGGCTTTTTGGGGTGCTGTCAGGACGCTGTCTTTACAGCAGATCAGATGAGTCTTTGAGGACTGGAGTGGACACAGAACACTGGCCTAGCTAACGATTTCCCTATTAAATCAGCAGCAGCTGCACTGTCCCTGCTCTCACTAACACTGCAGCTTCAGAATGAATCTAAGATGGATGCTGTCCTTGCTTTTTGATTGGAAGTGGGAGGGTCTGGGAGGGAGGGTATGCTGCTGATTGGCTGGAATGTGTCTGCTGACTGTGAGGTACAGGGTCAAAGTTTGCTCAATGATTACGTATAGGGGGCGGACCGAACATCACATATGTTCGCCCGCCGCGGTGAACGCGAACAAGTGATGTTAGCCGGGAACTGTTCGCCGGCGAATAGTTCGGGACATCTCTACATAGCACATGGCTTGAGATGTCCTCCCTAGCATAGCACCTGGCATGAGATGTCCTCCCTAGCATAGCACATGGCATGAGATGTCCTCCCTAGCATAGCACATGGCATTAGATGTCCTCCCTAGCATAGCACATGGCATGAGATGTCCTCCCTAGCATAGCACATGGCATGAAATGTCCTCCCTAGCATAGCACATGGCATGAAATGTCCTCCCTAGCATAGCACATGGCATGAGATGTCCTCCCTAGCATAGCACATGGCATGAGATGTCCTCCCTAGCATAGCACATGGCATGAGATATCCTCCCTAGCATAGCACATGGCATGAGATGTCCTCCCTAGCATAGCACATGGCATGAGATGTCCTCCCTAGCATAGCACATGGCATGAGATGTCCTCCCTAGCATAGCACATGGCATGAGATGTCCTCTGTAAGATTGTATTGTTTGATAAAAGTTTGTTGTATTTTTATTACAAGTCGATGAAGTCAAGAATCGCTGGAGGAGCTGCCGGGACCAGTTCCGGAAGGAAATCCAGCAGCAAGGCCGCAGTGGGTCCGGGACATCCATATCTTTTCAAGAACCAACTGATGTTCCTGCGCTCATTAATAGAGCTGCCTCCATAAGTTAATTTTAAACAATGACGACTACAGGTTTATCAATACACACTGTATGTTACTATGTGGGTAATGTAATTTGTACCAATGTGTAAATTAGAAATGTCATAGTTGACGATAGCAACCAATCCAATTCCTCCTTGTATTTGCATAAGTAGGTGAAAAACATTACAAGTGGGATAGGATTATTTGCAAAGGCCAGCTAGGGCACTTCTAATTTCCATAATGTAGCTACATGACAATCCGCATATAATAACAATTCAGGAGCATCTATTCTTATGCCTCTTATGTAGTGGTGTTCCTTTATTATTCCTGCTAGAAGTTATAATTGAATTGCAATTAGACTTCAGTAAGGGTACAGAGGGGTGGTAACAAGTTGGGGGGTGTACCTGCACACTCTCATTCTATCCAATCAGTTCTGCCATGTTTAGGTGTGCAGGTACACCCCCCCCCCCCTAACTTGTTAACTACCCCTGTGTACCCTTTAAAACTGAAGGATAATAGGAATTCATTCATAACTTAGAAATAATAAAGTAAGGGCACAACATTGAGCCATAACGATAGAGGTTCCAGAAATGTTAGTACATGGGGAATACATGAAGTAATTAAAGAACACGTCAGGAGTGCTGATCGGTCATATTTAAACTAGTATTATGTTAAAAATTTATTTTGCTGACGATAGTAATATTATTATAATTATTATTGAACATATGGTCTGTTCATATATCAATGTACATGTTCTGTTTGTTTTAATTTTGTAGAACGGATGACAACCTTGAGGAGGAAGCTGAAGAGAGTGCTCCTCAGCACTCCAGAACGTGTGATGAGTAGCCTCCTGCCTCCGCTGTGCCCCCCCTTTGTCATTACCCACCCACCACCACAAACTAATGCCTCCTGCCGAGGCTATGATAAATACTCAAGTACTTGATTATTTGTCTAGAGCCCGGCAGGAGCATAATTTTGATCTGTTTGCGCGAAGTCTGGCACCTTACTTGCGGAGTCTGCCTCCAGAACGAGTACCGAGAACCAAATCGGTATCGTTCTGGAGGCTGACACTCTGCCTAATGACCCCTCAGAAATTTTTTATGGGTCTGGAGAATTGGCGCAGCCATGGGCACAAGTCTGGCCTCCGGCCAGCGCCAATTCCCCAGATGCCACACGGGCCCCCACAGTTGTCTCCCACAAGGGAAGTTTATGGGCAACAAAGTCGCCCATATGCCCACCAGTACCATGGCGACACATCATATGGGCAGCCTGCCCCTCCACATCCCAACCTGCCCCATCTCACCACTCTGGCCCCCCTTCACAACCCTCCTACCCTGGGTCTCATTTTCATGCTCCTAATGTGTCACCTAGCCGTTTTGTTTTATTTGTCAATTTTCATTTCACATTGTTTATATAATTAATTTTTTTTTTTTTTTAAGTCAGTACTCTGTGCAAACAGAGTTTTATTTTCTCACGAATTTCGTTGTTTCATGTCTTTATTATATACATTGAATTATTATATTTATGTAGCACAAACACATATAACACATTCATAATTGTAAACGTCTATTATACATTTATATAACCTACATACACGTAACTATATAAACATGATTTTTAAATCATTTACACACATACATATTCATTTAGTTATAAACCATATCAACCAATTTAAAAACTTTATTCTACATTTTGGTATTTATAATACATATATCCGTAAAAATATTACTAACTATCTAGGAAATTTCTAGTTGTGAATCCTTAAAGGGAACCTTTCACCTGGATTTTGGGTATAGAGCTGAGGACATGGGCTGCTAGATCGCCGCTAGCACATCTGCAATATCCACTCCCCATAGCTCTCTAATGTTTCCGGAGCCGAGCCACGCCCACTGTGAAGGAGCCCAGCACCGCCCCCGCATACTCCAAATCTCCTCCTTGCTCCCCGACGTCACAAAGCTAGAGCACCTTAATCTCGCGATGCGATAGTGTTCCTTCGCTGTGCTGGCATCAGCCTCAGGGAACGAACTGCGCATGCGCTAGCTCGCGCATCACGAGATTATGGCGCTCTAGCTTTGTGACGTCAGGGAGCAAGGAGAAGATTCGGAGGATGCGGGGCGGTGCTGGGCTCCTTCACAGTGGGCGTGGCTCGGCTCAGTCAGAGAACGCTGGACTCATCTCTCAAGCATGGAGGAGACAGGACTCATCTAAGGTTCATTTACATCTATAAAATCGTTTTTTTTACACCATAAAAGCACACAGAGCTATGGGGACTGGGTATTGCGGATGTGCTATCGGCCATCTAGCAACCCATGTCCTCAGCTCTATACACAAAATCCAGGTGACCGATTCCCTTTAATCTGTTCTCCTTCCTAGTGGTGTGATGGTGCTCACATCGCAACGAAAATGAATAGTAAAAATTAATCACTGTATAATCAAAACCTCTGCTACTTTCTAATGTACAGTACTCAGTTTAGACCTAATACAGCAAGCAGAGATCTTGGAAACGGCGAGGTATAAGGGAGCCTTCACATGCTACAGATATTGTTCCAGGATTTTTCGTGACTTAAAATCAGTTCCATTCACCTGAATGGAGTTTGCAGAAATTCTTGAGCTCACTGCTCCATTGAAATGACTGGAACAGATTTTCAGTTGCGGAAAATTCTGCAACAAATTCCGCAGCGTGTGCAGGCAGCCTAATACACTAAGTATAAAGTGAAGCTGCAAAACTTTCCATTATACCATAATGAAATCTTAGGCTATGACTCGACATTTGATCATTTACAAGTCCCAGTTCAGGCGCAGCATTACAGCAAATTGCACACAATCTCAAAGTGGGGAAAATCTCTGAACTGTTGCATATGGATCTCAATTTTTTGCTTTAAATTAGTCAGGTGCAGTTTTACACTCACCGTTTCTGGAGCATAGGTGCCAAATCCAATCACTGGCATTTTATGCCCATCATTCAGTGTAACATAGGAGTCCGGCTTGAGTGCCATAGTTCAATGTGCTCTGCGTCCTGTGCTGCAAGTCTCCATGCAAAGCGTGCTGACTGTATTTATCCTTTCCTTGCCCTACCCCATAGACCATCCCATAAAGGAGTGAATAGGGTCTGCCTCTTCAGCATCATTGGAAGAACCTGCAGAGAAGGTGGCTGGAACGTCAGGACTTGTAAATCTACTCTACTATTCCTACAAAGACTCCATTGTTTCCCCCTGAGATCAATAATGTGTCAAATATATCAAACAATGTGCAACATTTGATAAATTTGGTACTTGGAGAAACAGGCCAGCTAACAGGATATTCCGATTCCCCTCTGGTGGACGGACCTCGTTCCCGTATGTACATGCAATCCAGAAAGAGGGCAATCCGGCACCAGGACTGTTAAAATCATGTTCTTTATTGTAGAAAATCCATTACAGATGATAGCAAATTGGCCCAAAAGTGGATAGCAAAAGAAAGGTGGAACACTCAGATGGGAGCACTTGAATTGCCAAGGTATACAATTTAATAAAACATATAAAACAAATACAAACCGCTAAAAAAATGGGCATATAACCATACATAAAAATGGCCCTATACAATAGTAGCACCTATACAACCTGTGCTAGCTACACACCGCTTGAGGAGCAAATGATGAGTCTCATGCACCAGTGTACTGCTTTTGCCCTTGGCTGTTCAAGATATAAGCAATGGTGTAAATGAGACCTGTATGAGCTCCGCACCGTGATGAGGGCACCAGATGGTCAGTGCCGTATACAAATGCGCTGCAATGTGAATAGCCGTTTCAATGTGAATAGCCGTTTAGCGATTCGTCCACTCAGACATGTGGCTATCACAGCAGCATTAAAACATACTCCAAATGCAGTCCAGTTCATAAACGCGACTTCATCACAGTCAGTCACTTATTGCAGCTCAGAAATATGCCTCCGTGACAGTGCCCAGTGAATGCACAGCTACAAAACAAGGTCTTACCCTTCTTCACTGCCACTCTGCAGCGCTGGTCCCAGGCGGCGGCCCACGTGGTGTGCTAGACCTCAGCGTGGCGTCCCACGTGACCTGGTTCATTGGGAGACCGGATGAAGCTGAAGTGTCGTCACTAGTAAGGGACGGCTTTCACCGGATCCAAACGTTACAGACTTTCTTTCTCTCTTTGTTTGTAGATGTTATCTCTGCTGGACTAATGAGTGGAACGCTCACTCCTTACGCCAGACGCGTTTCGAGGTGCTGTACCTCTTCCTCAGTGGCCAACTGAGTGAGCGTATCCTCACTCTTATATAGGGGACAAATATTCCCATAGTGCTTCACTTTATCCTGCATTACTAAACTCTGAAATGGAGTAGGGTCTCCACAATATCATGCATTCTCAAATCCTGGTGTGGAATCGGCCCATATACTCTAAAAATTCCCAATCAGATCCTAAATGACATATATTATACATAATAAAATTATAAAACACATATAGACCCTAGCATATTTGGGATTGGAGAAAATCGCATAAGTCACAAGGTAGCGCAACAGAAAACGCACCAAAAACGCATCAGAATTTACCTAGCGTCTTTCGTGCGGTTCTGCTAACTTTGGGTTACAATTCCCCATCATAAGTAGGGTATTTGTAAATTTGTCAACAATAACACTTAATGGTCTGAAAGGAACGCATCAATATAAAGATAACGTTTACCCTGCGGTTTTGCTATATGTTTTTTTTTTTATGGAATCTTCACTATACGTAGAATTCCCTCGAGAAACAAAACTCATACATATTCATTCCTCAAGATCCTTATAAGAGATGGAACATCCTGGATAGCTCTCCCTGTACACGTACCTCTCTGGGATCCAGGATGTTCCATCTCTTATAAGGATCTTGAGAAATGAATATGTATGAGTTTTGTTTCTCGAGGGCGTCTAGCACACCACGTGGGACCAGGGCCGGACTGGGGATAAAAACCAGCACTGGAAAAATTTGCATACCAGCCCCACAGCATTGCGTCATTATTTACTTGTTTATAATAGGAGAAAGCATTCATTTTAAAACACGTGTGTAAACACGAATATGAACTTTGCCCCACGATAGCTCTTTTGTAGAACCCCCATAAAAACTTACAGTTACTTGGCTTGGCCCTTGGGGATCTCGGACGCCACTTCAACACTTGGCCGGGGGCTCGGCGGAGCTGATGTTGTGTTTTATCCTAATGAGAAAGATTTCATAATAAGGATTTGGAGAAGGGGCAGAGGGATAGCAGAGCAGGGAGAGGCTGGTGCTGCTACTAGGGGGTCATACAATAGGGGAGTAATAAAGCCCACCATAATGCCCCCCCCCCCCCAGTAGTAATAATTCTCCTTATAATATGCAAAACATACCCCTTTGTAATGCCCCCAGTTGAGCTAATGTTCCCATAATGTGCCAATATAAAATACCCCTTCTCAGTGCCCCCGTAGATGACCCCCATAGTGCTCCCCCCCTTCCCCATAGTACCCACCATAATGTGTCCCAGTATAAAATGCCCCTATACAGAGCCCCCATATAAAATATCTTCTTTTTAGCCTCAGTAGATGCCCCTATAGTGCCCCCCAATAATCTGCAGTAAGATGTGCCTCCATAGATGCCCCCAATCATGTGCCAGTAATAAGAGCCCCCCCACCATCATGTGCCAGTAGCCAGAGCCCCCCATATCATGTGTCAGTAGCCAGAGCCCCCCATATCATGTGCCAGTAGCCAGAGTGCCCCCAATCATGTGCCAGAAATAAGAGCCCCCCACCATCATGTGCCAGTAGCCAGAGCCCCCCATATCATGTGCCAGTAGCCAGAGCCCCCCCATATCATGTGCCATTAGCCAGAGCCCCCCCATATCATGTGCCAGTAGCCAGAGCCCCCCCCATATCATGTGCCAGTAGCCAGAGCCCCCCATTATCATGTGCCAGTAGCCAGAGTGCCCCCATATCATGTGCCAGTAGCCAGAGTGCCCCCATATCATGTGCCAGTAGCCCCCCCATATCATGTGCCAGTAGCCCCCCTTATGTGCCAATAGCCCCCTTATGTGCCAGTAGCCCCCCTTATGTGCCAGTAGCCCCCCTTATGGGCCAGTAGCCCCCTTACCATGTGCCAGTAGCCCCCCTTATGTGCCAATAGCCCCCTTATGTGCCAGTAGTCCCCCTTATGTGCCAGTAGCCCCCCTTATGGGCCAGTAGCCCCCCTTATGGGCCAGTAGCCCCCATTAGCTTGTGCCAGTAGCCCCCCTTATCTGCCAGTAGTCCCCCTTATCATGTGCCAGTAGCGCCCCTTATCATGTGCCAGAGCCCCCCCACCATCATGTGCCAGTAGCCAGAGCCCCCCATATCATGTGCCAGTAGCCAGCGCCCCCCCATATCATGTGCCAGTAGCCAGAGCCCCTCCATATCATGTGCCAGTAGCCAGAGCCCCCCATATCATGTGCCAGTAGCCAGAGCCCCCCCCCATATCATGTGCCAGTAGCCAGAGTGCCCCCATATCATGTGCCAGTAGCCCCCCCATATCATGTGCCAGTAGCCCCCCTTATGTGCCAGTAGCCCCCCTTATCATGTGCCAGCCCAGTAGTCCCCCCTTATCATGTGCCAGCCCAGTAGTCCCCCCTTATCATGTGCCAGCCCAGTAGTCCCCCCTTATCATGTGCCAGCCCAGTAGCCCCCCTTATGTGCCAGCCCAGCCCAGTAGTCCCCCTTATCATGTGCCAGCCCAGTAGCCCCCCTTATCATGTGCCAGCCCAGCCCAGTAGTCCCCCCTTATGTGCCAGCCCAGTAGCCCCCCTTATCATGTGCCAGCCCAGCCCAGTAGTCCCCCCATTATCATGTGCCAGCCCAGTATTGTACCTATATAAAAAAAAATAAAAAAAAACACTTATACTTACCTCCAGCGATGTGATGCGATGCAGGCCGCCTCTTCCGTCTGTGTCCCTCGATATACGGCTCAGGCGACACGATGATGTCATCGCGCCGCCTGCACCGGCCTCTGATAGGCTTCCAGCACTAGGCCGGCAGCCTATCAGAGGAACAGGAGGGGACACACCTCTCCCTCCTCTGCCGCAGCACAGGCATCTGTATTGCCGTCCTGAGGACGGCAATACAGATGACTATGGAGATGAGCGCTTCCACAATGGAGGCGCTCATCTCCTGCTCCGCCGGCCGCGGCCGCCCCCGCTTGTCACCAGGGCCGCGGCCTTGCGGCACTCAGGCTTGCCGGCCTACCGGGAAATTTCCCGGTATCCCGGCAGGCCAGTCCGGCCCTGCGTGGGACGCCGCCTGGGACCAGCGCTGCAGAGTGGCAGTGAAGAAGGGTAAGACCCTGCTCCTGTGGGGAGCTTGTTTTGTAGCTGTGCATTTACTGGGCACTGTCACAGAGGCATATTTCTGAGCTGTAGATATAAAATCCTATAGACCTCTAACTTCTTGCTTACAGGTTCATTAGTATATTATGTTCGGAGTATTCAATTGGACGGACTTATGTGATATAATAAATAATACAACCAATAAAAGAAACTTATACATAAATAATTGCTATATGTTCCTTAGGAATTGTATATCCTCTTGGCTACCTCCTGTCTAAACAAGATTTTCAAGTTTTTCACAGTTCCTGGTACAGACAATATCTTTCCAAAGTCCTGAGGTTAGAAAGATTGCAGAAAAATCTTGCATCTCCCACCACTCTTAGGCCTAGTTCACACAAACGTGTGTGATCCGTGGCCGTATTGCGGCCCGCAATACACGGCCACAGTTCCATGTGCATTCCGCCTCACGGATGCGGACCCATTCACTTCAATGGGTCCGCAAATCCGGAATTGTGGAACGGCCGCACGGAACGGAACACTACGGAGTGCTTCCGTGGGGTTGCGTTCCGTACTTCTGTTCCGCAAAAAGATAGAACATGTCCTATCTTTTTGCGGAACGGGCGGATCGCGGACCCATTAAAGTGAATGGGTCTGCGATCCGATGCGGCTGACCTATGGCCGGCGATCGTGCATTGCGGCCCGCAATTTGCGGGCCGCAGCAGGGGTCACACACGTTCGTGTGAACTCGGCCTTACTGTTCCAAAGACACATCAAGGTTCCTGACTCCAAAAAAATTCCTTGAAGGATCGCCTTACACTTCTTCCAGGAGAGAGATGTAGCTTCTACATGCTTCCATACAGGGAGTCTTGTTTTACTGGTGAAACTGTACTGATAGTCTGAAGGAAACAAAATACGTTCGTGTGCATGAGACCTGATACTGTGTTGATTTTAAACTGACTACATCGCATTGCATGTGTCTGTTGCAGTAATAGCTGTTTTGCTACAATCATCAGTGGACTGGCGGCAACACACTATCCTATCCTGCGATTATAGTGATCATTGATGAGAACAGTTGATACAGTGTTGGTCTCAAATTGACTATATCGTACTGCTTTTTTATGCTAAGGAGACAAGATTTACAACTACGATATACCACAAAAATTCTCTTCTACGAGAACTTTATGTGGATATATATACAATCTATACTACATAAGCTACTGGATTATTGGACTGCTACCTCTTTATCCTACTATATAATTTTTATTGATATTTGATCATTTTTATTGATATTTGATATTCTTTATTTTTTCTTTTATAGTTGACCAACTATTTGCTGGGGAATTTAATTGTGTTTTTATAGGCAAGTAATCAATTAAATATATATTTTCTAATTTATACTGTGTATATTCATACAATTACCAGATATCAATCTGAGTGCCGCCCCGACATTACAATTTTTTTTCCATCTTTGATTTATAACCTACTAAACTTGACATAGGGGTTGGACCACGAGAATAGTTTCCTCTGGTGAACCCGTTTAACATTGACTGCCATGATATCTTGTAGATGTGAAGGTCTCCCCTTGGTCACCTCAGTAGCAGCACATATAATTTGTTCTGCTCACTACAATCTGCCTATTAGGAGTCTCTGCTCCTCCATGTTTCGGCTGTATAAACTGCTGACTGATGAGTGAGGAATTTGAAATATGTGTTTTTGTTGTTTTTGGTTTCTCAGAATTGTTACTGGTAATTTTCCAGATATTTTCCCAGCAATGGTTTTTGTTTCCTTAATTGCTTAAATGATCCCATATTACTAGCTGCAGTTTGTCTAAGCACATGGTAGCTTAACACTGGTGTGTACAGCACCCTGTATAACAGCACACGGAGTCCCGTCGAGTTAATATTACAAAAGTATATATAGAAACTATCAACATCAAATATTACCCCAGAAACAATGCACTGAAACCAATAGTTTGTGGTTGCCAACTCTCTCATGATAGTTTGATAAATGAGCCCCAATGTGTTTGGAGATTTCCAAAGACTGGCATTTGCTATGAGATCTTTATATCCCTTGAGCTGCCCGAGGATGTGCTCTCTCGTGCATGCCTCTTCACAAATCAAGTGCTCTGTCGTTTAGTCCATGTGTCTGTAATGAAATCTATGACAACTCATAGTTGGTGTAGAGTTCATCCA
Organism: Bufo bufo; assembly: GCF_905171765.1. Classification (NCBI taxonomy): domain Eukaryota; kingdom Metazoa; phylum Chordata; class Amphibia; order Anura; family Bufonidae; genus Bufo; species Bufo bufo. Next base: position 242,148,191 of record NC_053389.1, on the reverse strand, counting down.
TCATTTAGATTTTAGACCAATTATAAGCCATCAATATCAGATTGGCAGGGGCGAACACCTTGAGAAGTTAGCACAGGAGCTACCATACACACTCTGTACCCTGTAGTGGATGGAGCTGGTAAGTACATTCACTTCAGTGGGAACAGGGTGCAGTTACCAGCTCTGTCCGCTACTCAATAGACAGATCTGTGTAGTTCCAGCACTGGAGCTACAAAATAAAAGTTGATCAGCGGGGGTGTGAGGTATCCAACACCAGCCAGTCTGATATTGACGGCCTACCCTGAGCATAGGCTATTAATATAAAATTCTTGGACAACCAGGGGTAATTAAATTCCAAATAGCATAAATGATAACTTACTAAATATATTACATTTTCTATCCTTTTTCAGATATCTGGACTTTGATCTTTGTTGTGTTTACACTTGGTAGCCTATAGTTATGGCCACCACCGCGATACAGCAGTGGTGGCAGCGAATGCGCGGTTTCTTGTAGCTGTGCTGTTTTCCATGGGTGGCCCGCACCTTGGGAGCGCGCACGTCAGAGCTTTCTGCCCTCTACTGAGCTGCATAGATGTCTATGGAAGGCTTCGGGGCATGCGCTGAAGCCCTGAAGCTGTGCCATAGAAAGAGTTATAGATCTGCCTGCCGCACCATCCTCCACTGATCAAAGAGCAGGTAGCTGTAGATAAGATGGGCAGTGAGTCTGTCTCTAAATGACTGTAAATATAGAGATAACAGCGTTTAGTTTAGAGACTGCTCACTCTCGGCAGCTCCCTGCAGGGATGGAACAATTATAACTGAGGGATCATGACAGCCACACTTTTCAACGCTGGTTGTCACGATCCAAAGCCTGCTACACTATTCTTGTTTTTCCACATGCTGCTACACTACCAGCAGCGGCAGCGTGCACGATCTGCCAGCCAAACTGTCAATCAAAAGCAAGCATCCCGCCCACAGCACAAGTGCAGGCAAGAGGAGGGAGCTGGATGAGCAGGTAAAACTGGCAGATGGGAAAACCCCTTTAAAGTGTAGTGCGCTTCTGTAATGCTTTATGCTCAGTGTCAACTTTGTGATTAGGTGGACCTAAATAGGTTCCAAGAAAAGTCCATACTAAATAATCTGTATTTTTTATTAATTTACTACTATGCAGCATATTGTGGCTTCCCATGAAGAATAATCTGATGTAAGGTCCACGGATTCTTGCATAAAAAATGTGCCCGTATTCTTTTAATATTCATCATGGAAGGGGTACTTTGGATGATCCTGCCATCTGCAGAATATAAAAGACTCATTAGAAACCAAATTGCCAAGGGTTGATGTATACATGCAACTTCTTCTGGAAAACAGTAAACTACTTCCCTGACTAACCTATTCAGAGGTTAGTCTAGAAAATGAATGGTGGGTATTAACTTTTAATAAAGATGTAATACATTTGACAGAGCTATCAATTGATTTTTTTTTTTTTTCAGTGAGCTGGGCTGCAGGGGTTATTTAAGAAGCACTCAATCCCTCGGCTCAGTCACTCGCAGGACACCAGTGTTTAAAAACGAATGCAAAACACATAATTAGAATAATGGATGTCAACTAAAGCCGTATTTTATTCCCTGGGAACTCAAAAAGTGTACCAAAGACTGCCAAGCTAATCAAGGGCAGATTTTCACTTGATTTCCATCTTTGGCAAGATAATGTCCCAAATGCATCACATCACTGCCATCTATCACCTCACCAATAGCCATGTATGTAACCCATACATATATTTACAGTATATGTACAGTCTACATATGTTAATAGGGGGTAAGGTGGAAATCTGAACTCCTGGTGAATGGATATAGATATAGGAAGCTCAATGAGGTACTGTAACTAAAGCTGCTCCACCTGCTTCAATTTAATGATTTTCCATTATACTTACTGGACTGTACTTATATAACGCATATTTTTGTTTATTCCATCTAGAGTCTTCATTTCTTCATTGCTTAACAGGAAGTCAAAGACCTGAAATATGTGTAGAATTTATTGTATTGACAGTCTAAACAAGCAGGGATGTAGTTTAAAGCATGGGGCAGAGCTTCTGAAGAAGAAGGTATATATCAATGTAGCTAAGCTGGAGTCACAGATCACAGCTGTGCCTCCTGAAGCAGAGCAACCAGATAGGCTGCTACAGTATGTCTACAGCATTTATAACTTCTTCAAGGCTCATGAATTTCTTCCTTTTTCTGGAGGTCCTTGTTTTTGAGTGTCACAATGAAGGCAGATGTCCACTCACCTGAAAGTTCTGCTTGATCCTGGCTGGGGTGAAGCTCTTTGCTAGGACAACAATGCCCCTCTGCAGCAGGTATCTCATTGCCACTTGGGCAGGGGTCCGGCCAAGCTTTTCCGCTACGGCATTTAGCACTGGATCTTCTAATAGAACTGGAGAATTCTGGTCTATCCTGTGAGACATTATATGATTATGTGGTGGCATAGTTATTCTCCTAACAAAATTTTGGCTTCCTATTATTGGCTTTTTGGAACAGGGAATGGGCACATTTCTATATGGGCAGAAATATAATGTGCAGCATTACCTTATGGTCATTGACCAGTGCAAAGTTGTCTGGTGTCGCTATAAATTAGGACTATTGATGAGCGGAATTTTGCAGCTTTGTCGAACTTTGTCAAGAAATTCGATTCATAACAAATTACTTTGTCATAAATCGCCTTTCATTGTATGGAGAGGGCTCGTTGCCCCCGTCACTTAATGCCTCAAATGCCACATGGAATGCTGATCACGGCATTTGAGACCTACAGTATATTCAGGTGCTCAGGGGGTTAATAAAAAATACATTATACTCCCCTCATCCACTTGATCACAGAGAGGCAGTGGTGACTCTAGGAACAATATATAGGGGGGCGCATAAGATACCACAGTCAAAAATGTGGGGGCACTAATAATTTTCACCACTTAAATATACTACTGAAAAAAAGAAATAATTATATATAAATAAAATGACAAAATACGAGAGTATTGCGGTATGCAGGTGGATGCAGGGATAAACCTCCATCCACCCCTACATACAGGGTAATACAGACCCTCATACCTCTTACATCCAGTGATGTCTCCCAACATGTCCCCACTGTTCCCCAGAAGTAATAATGCTCCCCTAGTGCCCATACTAATAATCATGTTCCCTATAGACCCCCAGTAGTAATAAAGCCCATTATAATGCCCCCCAGTAGTAATAATTCTCCTTATAATGTGCCAGTGCAAAACATACCCCCTTTTAATGCCCCCAGTTGAGCTAATGTCCCCATAATGTGCCAGTATAAAATACCCCTATATAGTGCCCCCAAGAAATGCCCCCATACTGCTCCTCTCCCCCCTTCTTCCTAGTGCCCCCCATAATGTACCAGTATATAATTCCCCATATATAGTGCCCCAGTAGATGCCGTCAGTGTCTTCCATAATTTGCAAGTATAAAATACCCCTTCTTAGCGCCCCCCATAGATGAGCCCATTAGTAATCCTCTCTCCCCTTCCCCATAGTACCCACGATAATGTGCCCCACTATAAAATGCCCCTATACAGAGCCCCCCATATAAAATACCCCTTCTTTGTGGCCTCAGTAGATGCCCCCATAGTGCCCCAATAATGTGCTAGTAAGAAGTGCCCCCATAGATGCCCCCTTAGTGCCACCGAATGAGGCAGTAAAAAGTGCCACCAATAATGTGCCAGTAAGAAGTGCCCCATAGATGCCCCCACAGTGCCACCCAATAATGTGCGAGTAAAAAGTGCCCCAATAATGTGCCAGTAAGAAGTGCCCCATAGATGCCCCCACAGTGCCCCCAATAATGTGCCAGTATTATGTGCCCCCATAGATGCCCCTCAATAATGTGCCAGTAACAAGTGCCCCCATAGATGCCCACCAATCATGTGACAGAAACAAGTACCCCCATACATGCTCCCAAATCATGTGCCAGTAACAAGTGCCCCCATAGATGCCCCCCAATCATGTGCCAGTAGTAGTACCATATAAAAAAAATATACACTTATACTTACCTCCATCAGGCTGGCAGTGATGCGATGCAGGCCTCTTCCGGCCTGTGTGCCGCCCTGTGCGGCTCAGGTGGCGCTATGACATCATCAGAAGAACGGGGAAGGGAGACTCCTCTGCCCTGCCGCAGCACTTCCATCTGTATCGCTGTCCTGAGGACGGCGATACAGATGACTATGGAGATGATAGCTTCCACAATGGAAGCGCTCATCTCCCTGTGCCCTACCACCCCCCACGTCACCAGTGGCCAGTGGGGCTCAAGAGGCAGCTGCCTTGGGCCTCCCAGGAGCAACTGGGCCCTTTTTCCCTCCAGCCAGAGGTGTAACTTGACCAGCATGCACTTTCTATAATACCGGTGTCTTCTTATGCACCGCAAGGGTCTTTGGGCCCCTCAGGCTCCTGGGCCCGGTAGCAACTGCTACCTCTGCACCCCCTATAGCTACGCCCCTGGTCAGCAGTGTAGATGGGTGCAATTCCTCCTGGATTTCAGGCAAAGATCCATAAACAGTATCCAAAAAAGCAAATGATGAGGCAGCACTCCAAATTCAGTAAAGGGTGTTAGACCCCTATATTTCCCCATGCGACAGGGTAAATAAGCGGGTCTAACATCCTTTACTGAATTTGGAGTGCTGCCTCATCATTTGCTTTTTTAGATTGAAGATGACCCGCTAGAGGACCTGCATGGTAACATCTTCACGCAGGTCCTTTGGCAGGTTTTCTTCAATCAAGATGGGAGCAGACGGCCTCTCTGTAATCAAGTGGATGAGGTGAGTATCATTTTCAGCCACCATTGTAGGAAAAATGTATTCACTACCACGAAGCAGGAAGAAATTCGGCTTTGCAGCAATCCATCAGGATGCTCTACATCCTACCATGTCTCATCCCTGCTTGAGCCCAATACGCTGTACGCCACCAGCACAATACCATGTGACCTGAGGAACTCCAGAAGTTTACTTTGATTTAGGTAAATGTGACATTCCACCTTAAAAAAAAATAAAAAATACAGGTTAAGATGATTCAGAAACAACTAAATGTACAATCTTAGCCCCATAAGCTTTTCATCACCCCTAATCCTAAACTTAACCTTGAGTCATGAGAATCATTGTAGTGAAACAGGCTGACCTGTGACATGTGCTAGAAGTCTTGGTCACATCCCCATCTGTGGCGTTCGTTCTGAGAAAACTGAACTTTTAATATATGCAAAAAAGCATGTAGGACCAACATGGACTTTGATATTACTCCTAGAAGTTCCATTTTCTGCGCTGCTGCAGGCTCCCTGGACTTTGGCGGGTACATGGCAAAGGAGCAAGCCTAGAAGAAATCAGGGCCAGGCGTGACAGCAGCAGGGAGAACAGAGCCTCTAGGAGTAATAGCAACGCCCCTGTTGCTCCTAGAGGCTGATTTGCATATATTAAAAGTTCAGTTTCTCAGAAATAAAGCCACAGATGGGGATGAGACCAATACTGCTAGCTTCTGCTAACCTTCCCAGGTTTCACTATAATGATTCTGGTGTCAGAAGTTCTTTAAAGGGGATTTTCAGTCCTACAGACATTTTTTCATTTGGCTTACATCTGTTCCCTGCTGTCTCCATCACCAAGGCTCTGCTCATTGATCCTTCCAGTCCCTGACCTGTAAAGTTCTAACTTCTGACCATGCGCCACTGCAGCCATTTACTGGCCTCAGATATATCCCCAAGTGGCAATCACTGGATTTAGCAGTTATTGGCTGTGTGGGCCTTCCATAGCATTTGAAGCTGTATTGAGCTCATACTGGGAGTGCATAGCAGCGGGGCATGGGACAGTGGTGTAACAGCAATGACAGAGGATATAAACTCCTTTAAACTGTATGCAGTAAGATCCTAATCTCTATTCAGTGATGACTCCTGGCATCTACATTTTTTTTCTTATATCTGTGAGTCTATGCAAAATGTTTGGAGCTCTATATCAGAAAAACGTAAATTTGATAAGTCACATCAGTTACCTGGTTGCAGACTGGTTTGTACTTTAGTTCTGGATTGTTCAGGATTAGCTCTAGCTGTCTCTTATTGAAATTGGAAACTCCTATGGATCGAACCAACCCGGCATCTTTACACTCCTCCAGAGCCTACAAAATGTGCAAGAATTAGTGGGCCATGCTACTGGTGTATGATGTAAATGTATGACCATGCTGCTACTCCCCCAATATCCTGGCCACAGAGGAGTGAATAGCAGAAAGTATGTGAACAGTAAATATACTGAATACTGCACCTTCCAAGTGTCCCGAATGTCTGTGTTGTGATAAATTAATTTTCCGTTTTCATCCTTGGGGAAAGGATCATCTCCTGGCTGAAATCACATTTACACAGAAATTATTGTCAACCAGAACTCTGTTTACTTTCCAGTATAATACAAAGTTCAGTGTAGACTGTAAGAAAAATACTGCATACTGTCGAAGCATTAAACTGAATAAAACAGTAAGCTCATCAGCTCCACCTAGTGGTGACTGCAGTCCAGATTATTTTCATTTATATCTATGGCTACACTCAAATTGGAGCTCTATACCAGAAGAATAGCGCTCTAACTGCTATAACATTACTCAGCAATTCTGGACTTAAATATGTCACGATACTGAAAGGTGGACAATCATGGTAAAAAGCCATTGTGCAAAACAGACAACCAGGCTCCTAGCCGTAGGGGCCCATGCCCCACCAATGCTGCAAGAGAAAACAGTAGCTCTAATCTGTTGGTGTGAAGGTGCAGATTTAGAATTAAAAACTTGTTCATTAATATGGAAGATCTAAAAATCCAGCACTTCCGAAAACCCTCAACAATTTTTGATCCCATTAAGGTGCATTAAAGGAATTCATCAGTAGAGATATCCTATAATAACATATATATGTTATATAATCACACTAAGGAAACCAAAGTTGTCACATGTTGTGTGGTGCTAGGCTGTGGGTATTGCCATGTATAGCTAATTATAGTGGTGCAGTTTTCCTCTGTACACTTTTGAACTAGATAACTTTGTACTAGATGAAATATAGTACTTAGTTCTATTTTTCTTTCTGGACTCCTTTCCCTGGTAACTTACCTTGACTTCGATGGGACTATGAATGATAAATAAATCTATGTAATCCAGCTGAAGATCTTTTAGAGATTTCTCAAGAGCGGGACGAACTCTCTCTGGGGCATGGAAAGAGGACCAGAGCTGAAAGAGAACAAAGAAGTCGGACAATACTTACAGCTCTCTCCTTGGGTTGTTTCACTGAAACATTGAGAAGCTGCAGTTCCACATCCCTCCCACCCCCTTCCCTACTTATTGTGTTACTCCATATAATTTTTTGGAGGATGGAGGAGGTTTCTGCAGGTTTCATCTTCCCCAGAATGAGATAAATTGTAAAGTTGAATGCATTTATATCATTTATATGTACTAGTAATATATGCAAAATACAACCATTTATGTTTAACCTAACCATGGAGATTTACAGGCCATTTCAGTTTTAAGGAAAGCCAGCTAACAACCCATATGGGCACTGTATTAAGGAGTTTCAATGGTTGTCGGAATTTTTTTATTTTTTTTTGTATGTTGTTTTTCATTACCTTCCCAGTGTAGAATATGTCTTCTCTCTTCACCGTTCCATCTGAAATCTTCTCATTTATAGCTCTCCCAACCTCAACCTCATTCCCGTAGATGAAAGCACAGTCAATGTGACGATACCCAACTTCCAGGGCCACCTTTACTCCATTTTCTGCCAAGTTCTTGTCAAACTAAGGATAATGATATGGTCCTTTATTTTAATGTGTATAAACATTCCTTTAGTAAACCTTAGGATATATCTACACCACCAAATCATTCAACTGAAAACTGAGAGCGAGTCTGAAACTTATCAACCTTAGACATATGGTGGCCGCAGGGAAATTAAAGGCCCTTCATTGTAGTTACACATTGGAAGGTGGAAGACTTCACACCATCTGAAGGTTTATAGCCCACGGGATCCATTTCATGTGGCCCCCGGCTCCCTGCCAGAGCATATAGTCTGAATGCTAATGACTGCTTCCATTATGGGGGTCCGATCTGAAGATAGTGCAGGTTGGGGGGTCTTTTTGGATGCTGGGAGCTGATTGGAGGCTGGGGGAGGGGTTTGATAGGGGTTGATCTGAGGCTGATGTAGGCTGGGGGTCTAATGGGAGGCTGATATGAGGCTGATGGAGGTGTCAGGGCTGATTTGAGATTGAGAAAGGGACAGAGGCAGGGACAGTTGCGAAGGCAGAGGTAGGGAGAGTGGAAGCTGGGTGAACCCCTCTCTGGGATGAGCTTGGCTGCCATTAATGCCAAATAACAAAAAATAACAACTAAATATATAATATTCTCAACTTAAAAATTAAACTGCTATATTTTGTCAAAATGGCGCCAGCACTATATAATATATATATAGTACAAGTGCCATTTTGTGCTGTAAGAATACAGCTCTCTGAATTTTTTTCAACAGAAGCACAATTTCTGTAACTTACCCCTAAGTCAATTATATGTTTGACCAAATATAGCAGTCAAATTTTTAAGTTGAGAATTTAGTATGGCCCGCCAATGCTGTTATAAATATTCAAAAGGCCCTCGGCAGCAAAAAAGGTTCCCCACCCCTGGTATACGGGCTCAGTGCAATGGATTGGAAAGGTTGGATTTTTATAACCTTCAGACACTGAGATCCAAACAGGCAAACAAATATCCAGCAGCTAGTGAGTCCACTGTAAAATCTTGAAGCTTTACTATGAATGATTAAAACCCATGACACAACTGTTTGCATTAACGCGTAATCCCGCTGTGTGTGATACTTGTGTCATGGATTTTAATCATTCATAATAAAGCTTGGAGATTGTACTGTGGACTCACTGGCTGTTGGGTATCTATTTGCCTATTTGTTTGTACTGACTTGGACCTTCCGTGCATGTGAGGCTGCTGCTGGCGTGGAGTCTGCCGACTACTACTGATTGTGGACACTGAGCTCCCTCCTTCTGTAGAAATAACACATCAATTTCATCAAGTTGATGCAGCATGATAGTGAAGGAGGTACAGTACAGAAAGATGGCTGATGGTTCAGCCAGCAGTTATACATTAATGATATTTAAGATTGACTCTTCAGGTTTTTTAGGTAGAATTTTATATAGAATCCAAACCATGTTCAAGTGCAATAAACGTCCTTATAGAATTGATCAGAAAATACTGGAAGAGATCAAATGTATGGCCTTTTTTTTAAAGAAGAGGCAGTTTTTATAAAAAGCTATTTGCCCTTCTTACCTTGTACATGACTCCACTGGAGAAATACTTTACACTTAGTGTCTCAATCTCCCACTCCGGGAGCCCAGTACATTCTCCTTCCTGCATGTCTACAGGTGATTAGAGATGTCGCGAACATTAAATTTTCCGTTCGCAAACGGCGAACTCGAACTTCTGCGAATGTTCGCGAACGGGCGAACAGCCATAGACTTCAATAGACAGGCAAATTTTAAAACCCACAGGGACTCTTTCTGGCCACAATAGTGATGGAAAAGTTGTTTCAAGGGGACTAACACCTGGACTGTGGCATGCCGGAGGGGGATCCATGGCAAAACTCCCATGGAAAATTACGTAGTTGACGCAGAGTGTGGTAAGTTGAATTCGCAATGCGATTAATATAACCTGCATTAATCGCATTGCGAATTGAAATTAGAGCTAAGTTCCTAATGGTTGTATTGCTAGAATTGACGAATATAATGAATATTGCACTATATTCTCAATCTTCGTTATATTCTAGCAATACAACCATTAGGAACCCAGCTCTAAGTTGAATTCGCAATGCGATTAATATAACCTGTATTAATCGCATTGCGATTACAACTTAGTCAAATTTGTGACACTGCAGCTTCAGAATGAATCTAAGATGGATGCTGTCCAGGAGGTGGGAGGGTCTGGGAGGGAGGGTCTGCTGCTGATTGGCTGGAATGTGTCTGCTGACTGTGAGGTACAGGGTCAAAGTTTGCTCAATGATGATGTATAGGGGGCGGCCCGAACATCGCATATGTTCGCCCGCCGCGGCGAACGCGAACAAGCTACAGTACAGACCAAAAGTTTGGACACACCTTCTCATTCAAAGAGTTTTCTTTATTTTCATGACTATGAAGGCATCAAAACTATGAATTAACACATGTGGAATTATATACATAACAAACAAGTGTGAAACAACTGAAAATATGTCATATTCTAGGTTCTTCAAAGTAGCCACCTTTTGCTTTGATTACTGCTTTGCACACTCTTGGCATTCTCTTGATGAGCTTCAAGAGGTAGTCCCCTGAAATGGTCTTCCAACAGTCTTGAAGGAGTTCCCAGAGATGCTTAGCACTTGTTGACCCTTTTGCCTTCACTCTGCGGTCCAGCTCACCCCAAACCATCTCGATTGGGTTCAGGTCCGGTGACTGTGGAGGCCAGGTCATCTGGCACAGCACCCCATCACTCTCCTTCATGGTCAAATAGCCCTTACTTTCAAAGTTTTCCCAATTTTTTGGCTGACTGACTGACCTTCATTTCTTAAAGTAATGATGGCCACTCGTTTTTCTTTACTTAGCTGCTTTTTTCTTGCCATAATACAAATTCTAACAGTCTATTCAGTAGGACTATCAGCTGTGTATCCACCTGACTTCGCCTCAACGCAACTGATGGTCCCAACCCCATTTATAAGGCAAGAAATCCCACTTATTAAACCTGACAGGGCACACCTGTGAAGTGAAAACCATTTCAGGGGACTACCTCTTGAAGCTCATCAAGAGAATGCCAAGAGTGTGCAAAGCAGTAATCAAAGCAAAAGGTGGCTACTTTGAAGAACCTAGAATATGACATATTTTCAGTTGTTTCACACTTGTTTGTTATGTATATAATTCCCCATGTGTTAATTCATAGTTTTGATGCTTTCAGTGTGAATCTACAATTTTCATATTCATGAAAATAAAGAAAACTCTGAATGTGAAGGTGTGTCCAAACTTTTGTTCTGTACTGTATGTTCGCCAGCGAATAGTTTGGGACATCTCTACAGGTGATATGTCAGCTGGATATCTACAGTATCCTGTAGATTGAGCAGCCGGAAGTGCTCATGTACGGCCTTTGTTATACTTGAAAACTCTGAATAGTACAAGTCTTTGCTAAGATAAGAATGTAAATGGGTGGTCAACTCAACTTTCGTTTCAAACAACCACCGCCCATTCTCTTGATGTTCCTATGGGGTCCTGCTGCTGGAAGCCCTCATAACTGACCGGTACCATCAGTGCTGCCATTAGGACAGTACAGGTAGTACTTGTGTCAGGCAAACTCAACTGGTGGCTGCTACCTACCAGCTACCCGATATTCTCTGCAGTGGAGCTATGATGTTAGCCTATTTACTAGGTCACAATGGGCAATTCTGGTTCCCAACATTTTACAGACGTGTGTAGGTATGAAGCTACTTTCACATCTGCATTTTCCTTTCAGGTTTAGAGATGGCACAGGCTCTGAAAACCGGAGGAAAACGCTTCAGTTTTATCTCCATTCATTGTCAATGGGGACAAAACTGAACAAATCAGAATGGAGTGCACCAGAATGCATTCCGTTCTGGTTTGTTGCACTCTGTGACCGGACACAAAACCGCTGCAAGCATAGTTTGTGTGCGGCATGGGAAGTCGGATCCGGCACCAAAAACATGTTAGTCAATGGTGCCGGATACGGTTTTGTGAACACGAAAAACCTGTACTGAACGGATGCAGCCGATTTTATTATTTGAACAGATGTGTTTTGCTGTGGTTTTGAGATCCCCTGCCAGATCTCAGAATCGGACAGCATAAACGCATATGTGAGAAAGTAGCCTAAGCTGCAACTAGTGCTGTGATCTCGCTCTCCCAAGTTACAGTAATGGCTTGTGAGGCTGTATAAATATTATATTAATCCTCTTTATGTCAAAATGGATCTTTGACCTTTGTATGCGGTATGTTTTTGCTGGAGGTCCTGGGTACCATGGGGAAAGCTATTGTGTAAATGCCAACTTAAAAAAATTACAACCTACTGCACACAGTGCCTATTGACATCATAGCAGACATAGATTTGAAAGGACATTATTGCCCATCATGATCCAGAAGCTGTACTCAGTGAAGCTCTTGGTTCCAGAAGTGGAATTAGTTTTAGAAGCTGCGGTCCTATCAATCAGCTCCCCGCGCTCTGTCTCTCCAGTGCTGAATGGTGAAGCAGGAAGACTTCTCCCTGCTCCACCATTAGGCCTGCAGACACAGATCCCACTGCCGACATGAGAGGGAGGAGCCTGCAGCCAGTGAATCTGCCTAAGCTCCTCCCACACAATGCTGCAGAGCGATCTGTGCCTGCAGCGTAGAGCTGGATGAGAGCTTCAGGAATGGGACAAGGTCAGTAGGTACTGTGTTTTTTTCTTTTTAACATAGAGAAAGCATGTACTACTAAAAGGGAGCACAAAGGGCATTTCTACCATGGAGGGAGCACAGACGACATTACTACCATAAAGGGGGCACAGAGGAATTGTACTACTACAAAGGGGGCATTACTACCATAAAGGGGGCACAGAGGGCATTACTACTACAAATGGGGCACAAAGGGCATTACTACTACAAAGGGGGCACAGAGGGAATTATTACCACAAAGGGGGCACATAGGGCATTACTGCCATAAAGGGGGCACAGAGGGCTTTACTACTATAAAGGGGCACAGAGGGCTTTACTACTATAAAGGGGGCACAATGGGCATTACTGCTATAAAGGGGGCACAGAGGGATTTTCTACTATGAAGGGGCACAGTGGGCATTACTACTAAGAAGGGAGCACATTAGGCATTACTATTATGAATGGGACACAGAGGGCATTACTACTCTGAAGGGGGTACAATGGTCATTACTACTGTGAAGGGGGCACAGTGGTCATTTCCTGTGGCGTAGCGTAGGGGGGGGTCAGGAGGGCCGTTGCCCCGGGCGTCAAATTGCAGGGGTAACCAGACAGCAGGCAATAAAATAAGGGCGATGGAAGCCTATGGCTCCCGTGACCCCTGTTATGCCTCATAGGCTTCAGGCTACTGTGCCTGAAGCCTATGAGGCAGTTGAACGGCGAAGAAGAACGCAATTACAGTACCTCACTGTGACCTTCTGCATCGGGTCTTGTGAGATGACGTGATGACGCAGCGCAGGAGAGCACGATGATGTGTTTGTGACCGACTGCGCTGGGATGCCCGATCACAGGCCACAAGCGGTGACTGAATGAAGAAGAGAGGTGAGTATTTATTTAGGTGGGGAGGAGGATTACTATAGAGAGAGAGAATGGGCCATAATGATAAAGAGGGGGCCAATACTTCATATACAGAGGGGGGTAATACTCCTAATACAGAGGGGACCAATACTCTTAATACAGAGGGGGCCAATATACTACTAATACAGAGGGGGCCAATATACTACTAATACAGAGGGGGCCAATACACTACTAATACAGAGGGGGCCAATATACTACTAATACAGAGGGGGCCAATATACTACTAATACAGAGGGGGGCAATATACTACTAATACAGAGGGGGCCAATATACTACTAATACAGAGGGGGCCAATATACTACTAATACAGAGGGGGCCAATACACTACTAATACAGAGGGGGCCAATATACTACTAATACAGAGGGGGCCAATACACTACTAATACAGAGGGGGCCAATATACTACTAATACAGAGGGGGCCAATACACTACTAATACAGAGGGGGCCAATACACTACTAATACAGAGGGGGCCAATATACTACTAATACAGAGGGGGGCAATATACTACTAATACAGAGGGGGCCAATATACTACTAATACAGAGGGGGGCAATATACTACTAATACAGAGGGGGCCAATATACTACTAATACAGAGGGGGCCAATATACTACTAATACAGAGGGGGCCAATATACTACTAATACAGAGGGGGCCAATACACTACTAATACAGAGGGGGCCAATATAGTACTAATAGAGCGGGGTTCATTATACGGTACTATTAATACAGAGGGGGCCAATATACTACTAATAGAGCGGGGTTCATTTACGGTACTATTAATACAAAGGGAATCATTATACTAATAATACAGAGGGGGCAATTATATACAATAATAGAGAGGGGACACTGCGACGGATCTTTATAAATACTTGGACCACTGTTTGAGGTATTATAACTACTCTAAACACTGTAGGGGACTTTACTACTACTGTGGAGTCTATAGGGGTACCTTAAAGAGGGGCCTTGTCACTGCTGGGGGCACTATAGGGGGCCTTATTTGTACTAGAAGCCCTATGGGGTCTTTATTAATACTGGGGTGCAGAGCGGGTTTTATTATTGAGCGCAATATGGAGGACATTACTACTAATGGGGTTGCTATTGGGGTGATGCCGGGAACATTATTACCATTGAGGACGGTTTGGGAGTGTATTATTATAGGGGACTATCTGTATGGTACTAGCACAGTATTGGGGAAGCAGCAGGATGACCGTGTTGAGGTGCCAGAAGGGGGAGAATGATAGTAAAGTGAGGAATCTAAAAAAATAATTCTGTGACAAACTCTGCAGAGACGAGACTTGGCTGAAAGAAGGTATAATGGCGGTCTTATCTCTGAATGAAGACGTTGAGGAATAAGAGCACCTCAGAACAGACGTGACTGGAAGTAAGAAGTATGTGTTGCTGTATTCCACTGTATTTTTTGTACCAATATATGTAATGTCCATCCACATATTCCTTTCATGGTAGGGTTTTGGGGGGGACTTCAGGCCACACTGTGCGTGATCGGAATTCTAGGGCCTCCCACCCATCTACTACTAGACAATCTGTACTCAGAGAGTTATCACTGTGTTATGTGTGGTGTTACATAGGACTGCAGTTGACATCTACTACATTATTGTAAAAAAGGGGCATGTCAACAGGTTGGGGGGGACGGACGCAATAATTGGCTTGCCCCTGGTGCTGGCAACCCACGCTACGCCACTGGTCATTACTACTATGAAGGGGGCACAATGGGTATTACTACTGTTAAGGGGGGCCTGAGTCCATTACTAATGTGAAGGGGACACAGATAGGGCATAACTACTGTGAGGGGGCATAACTATTATGGGGGCACAGAGTGGGCATTACTACTGTGAAGGGGCAAAACGGGAGTTGCTACTGATAAGGGGGCACAGAGTGCATTACTACTGTGAAGGAGGCACAGAGTGCATTACAACTGTGAAGGAGGCACAAAGAGGACACAACTACTGTGAGGGGGCACAAAGACAGTATTACCACTGTGAAGGGGGCACAGATAGGGCATTATTACTGTGAAAAGGGCACAACGAAGGAATAAGTACTTTAAGGGGGGCACAATATGGGCATAACTACTATGAGGGGGCACAATGTGGATATTATTAGGGGGCACATATCTGGACATAACTACTGTGAAGGTTGTACAATGAGTGCAATGGGGGGGGGGGGGGTGCCAGAGAAAGGACCCACCCCAGGTGCCAAACACCCTAGGCACACCACTGGGTGGAGCTGCTAAATTAACCATTTCTTCGATAACATTTACATGCACAGCTCAGCTCTATGCAATATCTTTGTCCCACCCTCACTCACCTTCTGTGGGGCATAGGTGCCAAAACCAACTACTGGCATTTTATGTCCATCATTGAGTGTGACATAGGAATCCTGTCGGAGCTCCATCTTTGTCTTGGGTGTTGCACGTCTTCCACACTCTCGTTCAGCTCCCTATATATTCTGTATTTAGGGTGTGCCTCAGCCCTTTCTTGCTAGTTATGTCATTGTTTTGCAGGCATTCAAATTCTTAGCAGAAAGAATAACAAATGGTGAGTGAGGGGCTGGATCTTTTCAACTGTAATCTTAGATTTTCACTAGGAAAACCTTTGACCAGCAAAAAAAAAAAAAAAGAGAAAAGTTCTGCAAAGTCATTGTGAGCCTGTGCTTTATTTTATAAACTGCAAAGAAAAATTGGGGGTCAGTCAGCACATCCAGTGCGCAGGTGCGCGTTGCCATGGCTGAAAGCACAAATAAAAAAATATATACAATGCAACAGCACTCTGCAAACCAAATAAAGTACAATAATGCCAAAATAATAGAAAGTATTCTGGTGCCAATGCTACGCTAATAAATTTGAGATGCTTGGCAAATCATTTTGTACAATTTTATTAACGTAGCATTTGCACCAGAATACTTTCTATTATTTTGGCATTATTGTACTTTATTTGGTTTGCAGAGTGCTGTTGCATTGTATATAATTATTTTATAGCATGGTGACTTTTAGCCAGTGTGAAAATATTGCTACAATTTTCATTAATCACAGACCTACCATATAGAATAATAGGGGTTATCCAATACCTAGGCCCCTTATATAGGTTATACTTACCCCGCTTCCAGGCACCTGCGCGATGCCCGCACAGCCGCCGCTGCATCTCCCCATCGCACAGATCAAAACATCCAGGGACTGGGAGGGTGGTGGGGCAGGCCGTAACGGGAGACATGCCTCCCTAGTATAGCAGGTCATGCTAGGGAGGCTCGTCCCCATCGCAACCTGCTATTGGCTGCCCCCCGACAACACCACCCCGCCCCCTCCCCTGACAGGGAGATGCAGCGGCGGCCGGCCGTGTGGGGATCAGAGGTGACATGGGTGCAAGGGAGCGGGGTAAGTATAATCCATATGAGGTGTCCTGGCATTAGGGGGGTCATTAGAGGGGTTGCATAACCCCTTTAACTTTCCATCCTGCGAATGTTTTAGATTGGCAGCTGGGGCAGTGGATCACCTCACTGTTTTAGGTTAAGTGTTGAAGGTTATAATGTAGTGGGAAAAAGAGGCTAAAAGCTCTTTGTATTGTATAAATTGAAGAGAAACTTGGACTATCTTAACATCCCACCAGAACACATCTGCAGCTAAGCCCACCCACCATTATTCCAGTCAAATATCCCCTCCTATGCTACTCTGGTCAAATTTAAGTCGTCGTCCCCCATATGTCAAGAGCATCCTCTCCTTCAACTGTTTTTATTAAACCAAAGTACTTATGAGAGCGTCCTAAGGCTACTTTCACACTAGCGGCAGCCTTCTCCTGCAGGCTGTTGCTTGTCAAGCAACTTAAGCAGGGAGAAATCATGATGGGGGTACGGGTTACCTCCTGCTCAACCCCCCTAATCCTCCTGACCCAAATTTCTTATGCTAAACCTCACTCCCCACCTGGACCCCAGTAACTTACCCCCACCCTTCTCTTCCGGACTTTGACCTTAAGAACCACACAGACACCAGGCTGGAATTGATTGGCTACAGCAGCCTTTTATTAAACAATACAACATGTAAGATAAATATATAACAGTATATCACAATATATATATATAACAATATATATATATATCTATAACCGATGCCTTGCAAAGGGGAGGTCCTTGAAGCCCCAAAATCCCAAATTTACCCCGCTGGGGTGCCACCTTGCTCCCAGCCGTTCCCGCCAGCTCAGAAGCACCACTGAATGGCCCCCAAACACTTCGGCCCAAACTGGGAGTCCAGCCCCACCATGGAGCCCTCCCATCCTAATTACCATAGAACAACACCGACTTCAAGGACCCCCCCGCCGCAGACTTGACCCCTCAAGACTGCGCGTCCCTCCACACACCAAGCGCAATCTCAATGCCGTCTTGCAACGCCAAGCTCCACATGTCGATTCCTACTCCATTCAGATGCACGCCATCTGCCCTACAGAAGGCACCCACTCTGTTCTCCAGCTCTCTATGTCTCACCGCCACTGCCCCATTCTTGGCCATAAACCGACCCATCGCTCGGTTCAACTTCCCCCTTGCTCTATTCACTCCCTCAACCGAGCGGGGCCCCCTCCAAACCTTCCTCGGAACAATATCCGACCACACTGTTTCATATCACCCAAATTTCATATCACCCAAAATCTCCAGCAAAGGCCGTGCCGCCAAGTCGTTGCCGCCCACATGCAGCACCAAAATATCTGGCGCCCTATCCAACCTGACATATCAGTGTACCTCCAGCAGCACCCCACTCCATACTATACCCCTTCGCCCTATCCACCTTACCACCGCCACTGACCGCAGGAAACCTAGTTGCCGAACTGCTGCCCGGGCGGCTCCCTAGAAAACATACGAATGCCCCAGTATCCATACCAGGGCAGGCGCCGCACCTGAAACGAGAAAATCAAACGAAACAATACAACCTCACCTAACTCGTGCTAAACTTACAATGCCCACAACACCTCCCCCACGGCCCTTTTAGTTACAAACGATTGATCCGGACATACGACCTAAAATGGACCGAATCCCAGCGAGCTATCCTTTTTATTACCTCGTCCCTTAAACCCCACCGAGCCGCTCCTATCCGAAATGAGTGGCTGGAATACCCCTCCCCTTTTAAACCCAACCTCACCAGACATCTGTCAAAAACAGCAGTAAATTTAAACAGTGACAAAAAGGAGCCATCCACATGCACTAATAACGGATGACCCCTTAACTCAACTGACCCACAATCCCGCATACAACTAATCGGGCACATTGAACAGCCCGGTACACTGAACAACACCACCCTCTTCCCTCTCCCTTCCACATCTGTTTTCGACCGCCGAATAACAAATTCTACCGGATCCTGACACACATCCGATCTAAGCAAACCTCCCACCCGCCGGGTCGTCGGACAAACAAATTCCCCCAACCGCAAAGCCCCGAAAAAACGCCAACGAGAAGGCCAACATAAACAACCGCCTCTCCCCTTCTGAACTACAAACCCCCCGTAACTGTTCCTCCAGCTTTAACAGCAACTCAAATGAAACCGGACGCCTACCATCCGCCCTCGCCCCCAACTGCCGCCAACCCTTCAAAGTTCTGGTGACTAAAAAGGATTTGGTAACGTCTCCC
Organism: Bufo bufo; assembly: GCF_905171765.1. Taxonomy (NCBI): domain Eukaryota; kingdom Metazoa; phylum Chordata; class Amphibia; order Anura; family Bufonidae; genus Bufo; species Bufo bufo. The sequence goes on along the minus strand of NC_053389.1, from coordinate 242,129,248 downwards.
ATCTTCCGCAACTTAAAACCAAATGCCAACCCTGCCATGTACCGGTTTATCTTCACCACCGACCAGCCTTCATCCTTGCAATGCCCCAAAAACAACAGTAACGACACCTCCCCGTCCTCAATCCCGCCTCCCAAACTACTACACCACTCCTCCCAACATTTCCATGCTGCTAAATATGTTGCCCACATACTGGGCACCAAGGAAGCCTGTACTAGCCTTGCTATCGTTCCTCCAGAACCTCCCACAACCCTCTCGGACACTCCTTCCCTACCTCTTCCGCTTGCAGGGTCAGCTGCCGTAATCGATCCCACTGTGAACGAGAGAGCGTCAGCGATTTAGTTATTCACACCTGGTACATGCACCGCCACCACCCAAGCATTCAGTGCCAATCACTCTAACACCAATCGCTGAAGCAACCGTACTACCAACGGCAATGACGCCGATAGCTCATTTATCGCCTGCACCACCCCTAAATTGTCACAGTGGAACCGCACCTTCTTATCCCGAAAAGCCTCCCCCCACAACAAAACAGCCAAGAAAATGGGAAAAAGTTCTAGCAAAGCCAGGTTCCGCAACCATCCTTTCTCGGCCCAACCTGACGGCCAACTCCCTGCACACCACTGGCCTCCCCAATAAGCCCCAAATCCCCCACTCACCACAGCGTCCGTAAACAATTCACAATCAAATGCATTTACCACCTCATCCATAAACAGCGAGCGACTGTTGTACCGCTCCAAAAATGAAATCCAAACCTGCAAGTCCGCTCGCAACTTCCTCCCCATACGAATGTAATGATGTGGTGAAGTCAAGCCCGCCGTTGCCCCAGCTAACTGTCTGCTAAACACCCTCCCATAGTCCAAAAGAGACTGCAACTCCCGCAACTTAATTTTTCGCAACCGAGCTGCCCTCCCCACTTCCTCTATCAAATCTTTTAACTTGTCCCGCAGCAGCCTACATTCCATTCTTTGTGTGTCTATAACAATCCTCAAGAAACTCAGCTCCACCGCCGGACCCACCAACATGACTTCAGATGAAAAAAAAAAAGGAAATATTCTAAAAAAATAATATACACTGCTCAAAAAAATAAAGGGAACACAAAAATAACACATTCTAGATCTGAGTTAATTAAATATTCTTCTGAAATACTTTGTTCTTTACATAGTTGAATGTGCTGACAACAAAATCACACAAAAATTAAAAAATGGAAATCAAATTTTTTTAACGCATGGAGGTCTGGATTTGGAGTCACACTCAAAATTAAAGTGGAAAAACACACTACAGGCTGATCCAACTTTGATGTAATGTCCTTAAAACAAGTCAAAATGAGGCTCAGTAGTGTGTGTGGCCTCCACGTGCCTGTATGACCTCCCTACAACGCCTGTGCATGCTCCTGATGAGGTGGCGGACGGTCTCCTGAGGGATCTCCCCCCAGACCTGGACTAAAGCATCTGCCAATTCCTGAACAGTCTGTGGTGCAACGTGACGTTGGTGGATAGACGAGACATGATGTCCCAGATGTGTTCAATTGGATTCAGGTCTGGGGAACGGGCGGGCCAGTCCATAGCATCAATGCCTTCGTCTTGCAGGAACTGCTAACACACTCCAGCCACATGAGGTCTAGCATTGTCTTGCATTAGGAGGAACCCAGGGCCAACCGCACCAGCATATGGTCTCACAAGGGGTCTGAGGATCTCAGCTCGGTACCTAATGGCAGTCAGGCTACCTCTGGCGAGCACATGGAGGGCTGTGCAGCCCTCCAAAGAAATGCCACCCCACACCATTACTGACCCAATGCCAAACTGGTCATGCTGGAGGATGTTGCAGGCAGCAGAACGTTCTCCACGGCGTCTCCAGACTCTGTCACGTCTGTCACATGTGCACAGTGTGAACCTGCTTTCATCTGTGAAGAGCACAGGGCGCCAGTGGCAAATTTGCCAATCTTGGTGTTCTCTGGCAAATGCCAAACGTCCTGCACGGTGTTGGGCTGTAAGCACAACCCCCACCTGTGGACGTCGGGCCCTCATATCACCCTCATGGAGTCTGTTTCTGACCGTTTGAGCAGACACATGCACATTTGTGGCCTGCTGGAGGTCATTTTGCAGGGCTCTGGCAGTGCTCCTCCTTGCACAAAGGCGGAGGTAGCGGTCCTGCTGCTGGGTTGTTGCCCTCCTACGGCCTCCTCCACGTCTCCTGATGTACTGGCCTGTCTCCTGGTAGCGCCTCCATGCTCTGGACACTACGCTGACAGACACAGCAAACCTTCTTGCCACAGCTCGCATTGATGTGCCATCCTGGATAAGCTGCACTACCTGAGCCACTTGTGTGGGTTGTAGACTCTGTCTCATGCTACCACTAGAGTGAAAGCCCCGCCAGCATTCAAAAGTGACCAAAACATCAGCCAGGAAGCATAGGAACTGAGAAGTGGTCTGTGGTCACCACCTGCAGAACCACTCCTTTATTGGGGGTGTCTTGCTAATTGCCTATAATTTCCACCTGTTGTCTATCCCATTTGCACAACAGCATGTGAAATTGATTGTCACTCAGTGTTGCTTCCTAAGTGGACAGTTTGATTTCACAGAAGTGTGATTGACTTGGAGTTACATTGTGTTGTTTAAGTGTTCTCTTTATTTTTTTGAGCAGTGTATATAACTATATTGAATATAGTGCTACAGTATATATCCGTTTTTTTGAATATTCGTCATTTTTTTCCATCTGAAGTGAACAGTGTTCAGTGTTCACTTCAGATGGAAAAATATGACGAATATTCTAAAATACGAATATACGGTATAGCACTATATTTAATATGGTGCTATACGGTATATTAGTTTTTTTGAATATTATTTTTTTTTTTCATCTGAAGTCATGATTCCTCCCTGCTTAGGTTGCTTGACAAGCAACTTAAGCAGGGAGGAATCATAACTTCAGATGGAAAAAAATTATGAATATTCGAGGCACTATATTCAAAATATTCGCAAATTTGTGATATTCCCTATAAATATTCGTAATTCGAATATTCGCGCTCAACACTATAAAGTACTGGGAGTTTGTTAAGAAACTCGGTCTCCTTATTCTAAATCATCTCCTAATTGCACCCACGGGAGCTGGCGTCACAAACAACCAGGGGCCCAGCCGCAAAAGCACCATAAACACCCACTACCATCAAGGGCACCTCGACCACCATCTGGCTGGTGATCCCTGCAATAGAGAGTGCCCCGTAGGATTTAGTGCTGTCTTCCCCATCACTGCACGCCGACCCAGGGAGCTGCAAAACTGTGAGTACGACTACCATCCCCATCAGCCCACATGCACTCACATACTGCCCCTGCGGTCGGGTCCACTGCATAAATGTTGGTGTCACGAACATGATCCAAAACCTTTGCACCTATGTAAGCTGGATTCAAATCCTCTTTTCCTTACTATAGACTATATATATGTGCTCTCAGATCACTGCTGAAGCTTACAGCATCTGTAAAAACCCCATACAAGTGACTGTATTGCATTTATTTGCTGCTGGTAAAACAGTGGGTGAGTGCAGTTGGGAAAATTTACCCTAATAAGGACTGTTTGGGATCACAATCTGCCTTGCAGAGCACCATACTCCTCTATATTGGGCTGCCCCAGCGACTCTTAAAGGGCCAGACACCTACAAAGTAGCAGTTGCCCATAGCAACGCAAAAAGTGTGTAAAACCATACTTAATCTGCAATATATTGAAAGACTGTCACTGCCATGTCACCAAGGAGATAGTGAGCAGCCTGACCTTAACAGGTCCCCTGCAGCAGTCGCAGCACCAGCTGCTGTAGCACCAAGCTTAATGTCCTTAATGATGCCTTATTTTTTAGGAGCACCCTGGTTCCCACGATACGCTGGTGAAGCTCATGCTTTAAGGGAATTTAAAGAAAAAATGTTGTCGATATTCAGATTGTACCCTGTGTCAGCAGAACAGCAAATGCAAATCCTTATTGCGCAATTGGAAGGAGCCGCCCTCAGAGAAGTGAAATCCTGGCTAAGCTCGGAGAAAAGAACCATGGAGCAGATATTTGAATGACTCTACACCACTTTTGAACCCAGGACTGTGTCAAAGGTCAAGATGAGATTCTTTAGCAAGAGACAGCAGCCCGGTGAGTCACTTAGAGACTTTGCATTACCCTTACAGGAAACCCTGCGAGCTGTTATACAGGTAGACCCTCATGAAGCAGAGGATCAAGATAAAACGCTGAGAGAACAATTCATTAAAGGTGTTAGGACAGAAACCTTAAAATGGCAGTTAAAAATGTTAGCTGCACAGCACCCAAGTTCTACCTTCCTAGACTTCATGACGGGGGTATTGGTTATATATCGTTCGCCCCTTCTCGCACTTACCTTCTCCTTCAATGCATTACCCCCCACCAACACCAATACACCCAACCAACCCACATAAGACTCAGACAACTGATTGGAATGTATTGGCCACAGCAGCCGTTTTATTAATATAAAATGCATAAATAACCATAAAATTCACAACAATACTAATTCTAACGGGGGAGGTCCTTGAAGCCCCAAAACCCCAAGCTGTCGCACCGGGGTGAGCCATTTTGCCTCCAGCCGTAACACCCAGCTCGGAAGCACCACAGAATAGCCCCCCTCAATCCACCACAACAGCTCGCCCAGCAGGGGAGTCCAGCCCCAACTGTGGGGGCCCTCCCAATGTCCTCAAGTTCCACAGTAACCATCTCCAAGGAGCCCCCACTGCCAACGACGCACAGATTTGAGCCCTCAATTCTGTGCGTTCCTCCGCATCCTCAGGGCCACCTCAATTCCCTCCTGCAAAGCCAATTACCACATATCTAGCCCCACTACGTTGAGATGCAGCCCATCTGACCTCCAAAAGGCTGATTAACTTTAATACGGGCCTTGTTCACAGCCTCCACCGACCGTGCCTCCCTCCAAACTCGCCTCGGGACTATATCTGACCACACAGTCACCAAACCAGGGAACAACGACCACAACCATAGCATATCCAACTTGATATCCCTCACCAACTCCCTAATAGACCTTGCTGCCAAATCATTACCACCCGCATGGACCACCAGCAAGTCAGGCGCCCTATCCATCCATACAAAGTGATGTACCTCTGGCAGCAACCCCCTCCAAACGAAGCCTTTACGCCCTATCCATCTTACCAATACCAACTCCCAGTCAAACCTCAACTGCTGTCCGTCCGGTTGAACTGCTGCCCGGGCGGGCCCCCAAAAGACATACGAATGCCCCAATATCCACACCAGGGCGGGTGCTGCACCTGTAATGAGAAAATAATGCAAGAACAACACCGCCATAAACAAACAAAATATCCCCACAAGCCCGCGCCTTCAAACGAAACCACCGACAATCAATTCAGCCGAACATAGGACCTAAAACACACTGACTCCCAATGCCCGATGCGCTTTATGACCTCCTCCCTCAAACCCACCCTTGCCGCTTCAGTTGCCGCCCGTTGTAAAAATTAGTAAAACACAGCCGAAAACTGAAAACGGGACAAGAAGGATCCATCTGCATTCGTTAACAGTGGAGATAGCCCCACCATAACCCTCGCCCCATACTCCCGAAGACAGTGGACAGGACACATAACACACAACGCAATCTAAAACAAAACAACTCTACGTCCCCTACCTTTCACATCAGTCTTTGAACGACGTATCACAAACTCCACCCTGTCGGGAAACAAGTCCACAACATCTCTTATGAGCCCGCCCACCCACACGAAGTGCCCCAAAAAACGCCAGAGAAAAAGCCAAACGAAATAACCGGACCTCCCACTCCGAAATACACCCCCCCCCCCTCAGCTGGCCACCCAATTCCAACAGTAAAGCGAACGAAACCGGCCTTCTGGTATCTTCCCCTGTCCGCGACCTACGTTAACCCTTCAATGCCTGGGAAACCAGAAACGACTTGGTGAGATCGGTAATCCGTCTCAATTTAAAACCAAACGCCAGCCCTGCCATATAACTGTTAATCTTACTCACTGACCAGCCCTCCTCCTTACAGTGCCCAAGAACATTAACAATGAAAACTCCAAATCCTCCAACCCCGCACCCAGATCCCTACACCAAACCTTCCAACAATGCCATGCCCTCAAATACATAGCTCACGTACCGGACGCCAATGATGCTTGAATGAGCCCCGTTACGGTTCCTCCAACAGATCTCACAGGCAAGCCGGACATGGTAGTCCAACCGGTTCCGCCTCCAGGGCCAATTGCCGAAAACGATCCCACTGTGAACGAGAAAGGGCATCAGCAATGCAATTTTCCACCCCCGGCACATGCACCGCCACCACCCAAGCGTTGAGCTCCAAGCACTCCAACACCAAGCGCTGAAGGAGTCGTACCACTAAAGGTGACGAAGCTGACAAACCGTTTATTGCCTGAACTACCCCCAGGTTATCACAGTGAAACCGTATCTTCATATTCTGAAACCGGTCCACCCACTGCAAAACCGCCAAAACAATTGGGAACAGCTCTAATAAAGCCAAATTCCTCACCCAGCTGCAATCAAACAACGCGACCGGCCAGCATCCAGCACACCATTGACCTCCACAGAACGCCCCAAAACCGGAACCACCTGCAGCGTCAGTAAATAGTTTGAAATCAAATGAATTAACAACCTCCCCCATGAATAACCAGCGACCGTTATACTGCTCCAGAAAAGAACTCCACACCTTCAAGTCTGTTCGCAATTCTTTCCCCAGCCGGATGTAATGATGCAGAGAAAACACCCCTGCGGTTGCCCTTGCCATCCGCCTGCAAAAAACCCTTCCCATGGGCATAATACGGCAAGCGAAATTGAGTTTCCAAAGCAGTAACTGAAGCTCCCGTAATTGTAACTTTTTCCTCCTTTGAGCTTTTGCCACCTCCCCCTTCAAATCTTCCAATTTATCAAACTGCAATCTACACTCCATCTTTACAGAATCAATCACAATCCCTAAGAAACTCAAATCCGTTACCGGACCCACAGTTTTCTCCACCGCCAATGGAACCCCAAACAAATCAAAAAGCGAACTTAATGTTTCTAACAACCATATACAAACCCGCGACCCAGGGGGACCGATACACAAAAAATAATCCAGGTAATGAATCAGAGATGCACAACCTGACGAGTCCATGACAGCCCACTGCAGAAACAAACTGAACGTTTTGAAATAGGCGCATGACAAAGAACACCCCATGGGCAAACAACGATCAACAAACCCCCCCTCCCAAAAACAACCCAACAAATGTTGGCACTCCGGGTGCACGGGCAGTAACCTGAACGCCGCCTCGATGATTTCGCTAACAGCGCCCCTTTCCCAAAACACTTCACCCAAGAAATCGCAGCGTCAAATGAAGTATACACCACTGAACATAGTGCGGGGTCAATACCGTCATTGACTGAAGAGCCCTTCGGAAACGACAGGTGATGAATAAGGCAAAACTTATTCGTCTCCTTCTTGGGGACCACTCCCAGTGGTGACACCCGTAAATGTATAAAAGGCGGCTCCTGAAACGGGCCCACCATCCGCCCCAGCAATACTTCCTTATTTAGTTTCTCTGTCACCACCTCCGGATGCTTCCTAGCCGCCTGCAATTTTTTTCTTAATAACACGCCCCCTCCCCCCCCCGACACGTACGGAATCCTAAAACCCTCGGAACCCCCCCCCCCCCTAATCAAAGCCGCTGCTTCCTTATTGGATTGCCAACCACACCGGCATCACCCCCTTTGCTATTAGTATCCCCCCCTTTCTCCTTTCCGCCTCTAAAGCATCTCGCCGGACTATGGATCTCCCCGCATCCCGAGCATTCGTGCTTAAATTTGCATTTAACCCCGAATCGACAACTTCCTTTGTTAAAAGCAAAGCACAAGCCCTTTGATGATGCCGTTGCCGTGTTGAATGACCCCCCCACTGCCCGCCTCACTCCGAAAGGGCTGCCCCGATCGAACAGGTGCCGTCATTTTCAACCACAAGGCTATGTCCTTGTGGTCCCAGCTCATTTCCGGATGCACCGCCTCGTCATAACGCAGCCAAGCAACTCCCCCGAATACCCGATACGCCTCCCCTACAGCGTCCAAGTAACAAAACAGCGCTGAATAATTCTCCGGTACCCTCTCCCCAATTGGCAAACATCCGCGGTATAAATCTAAAAAGGCGTTTTTCTTTGTCCTCTTTTTTCCCCTCTTCCTTTCGCTCCCTATCCAAATTAAATCTTTCAAGGGGAAGCAGAGAGAATATCTCCACATACTACCCTTTCCAGATCCATTCCCGAACCTCGGACTTCAAATGAGCCCCCAAAGGCCCCTCAAAACAAACATAAACCTCCCCTTTGGCCTTATCATCCAACCGCACATTATCCACTTCCGCCTCCCTCTCCCGCCTGCGTCTGCACCGACACCCCAACACCCGGTAACCCTCGCCGAGGCTCCCCCACTGACCCAAAACATCCCGGCGAACCCTGTATTCCCCACGCTTGTAAAGGTGATTCTTCCCACAGTCCCCAACTCGCCACCAACCCGCCAAACCCCCCAAAAACTGCTTAAATCCAATTGGGGCCCACTGCCCCCCCTGGCCCCCAAACCCTGCAATACCTGATCTAACGGTCCCCACGAAATCTCACCTGGCTGCCTGGGTGCTGTGTTCCCATCAGCCGCGACTCCTTATTCCAGATGTCCTCTCCTCTGGGGGATGCCATCGGATCCTGCAGCTACTAACACTTCACACTGTCCCCTGGAAATGCTGGGACCAGGGACGCCGAAGTCGAACATCTCCACAGCCGAATCCCGGGGGGCGGAGCTTTTATCTTCACTCTGCCTCCTGGCAGAGATGGGACCGGAGGTGAGGTAAGACTCCCCATCAGAAGCAGGATCCCGGCTGCAGCTGCCGCATCTTCTCCCTTCACCCTATCCCCTGACCCCACTCAGGCCAGGGACGCCCGGGTTAACCTCCTCACACTCAGCGCCGGGGGCCTGCTGTTACCTGCCTCCTCACGAACAGCAGCCCCGTACTGCATCACATTCCTCCCTCGCCGAGAGGCCGTCTCCCTGCCAGGGGTTAAGGAGGTGCCTGCCGTGCCAGGTCCCGATCCCATGCTGCCTCTGCTAGTCGAAAGGGATGGCCGGGCCCGGCCACCCCTTGGGCTCCACCCACTTGTTGGATTCCTTCCACTTCGGGGCCTGCCGGCGGGAGCTGGGACTGGCGGCACCCGACGTGAAGGGTCCTGAGAAGGGCTCGAGGGGGGGAGGAAGAAGTGCTATAGAGCGCCGCAGCCAGATCGCAGGTGGCTGAGGCAGAACAGGAGCCTCAGCCTCCTCCCTCAGCAGCCTCTGCACTTGTTCCTGGGCCCATCCTGAGCCAGGATCCCAGCTGCGGCTGCCGCATTTTCTCCCTTAACCCTGTCCCCTGACCCCACTCAGGCCAGGGATTCCCGGGTTCACCTCCTCACTGCCGGTAGCACAGGGGGCGAGGCTTCCACTCACACTCTGCTGCCGCCCACAACTCCAAACAGGTACTCCCAGCTTCTCTTAAGTAACCAAAATGGCTACCGTCTTCCACCTCCCTGATGTATTTAACCCCTTCGCTCCTCCCCCCTACCTCAATTGAACCAATCCGGATCCGCCTTTGCAATGAGCTGGAACGGGGTATGCACTCTGATGCCAAATTATGCAATGGCTAGGTCAGGTGTAGGTGATAGTTTATAGTTTAGTTTGTGACGCCAATTGCAGCGTGCGCAGGGTACAGTCACAGGGCCCTTTAAGGTGGTGTAATGTCTCTGTATGGTAGTAGTAATAGTGTCAACGGTGTCTCCTACCTGGGTACTCGAAGAGGAAAACAGGTCAGCACTTCACCTTTCAATTGCATGCTGCACGGGAGAGGAGAAACCTCCAACAGATAATGAAGTAGTAAATCCCAGCAGCTGTGTCTTTTATAAATAGGTTTCTTTTTATTTCATCAAAAGAAAAGTCCTATAACCAGGACGCGTTTCGGCATGCAAGCCTTTCTCAACAGGTGCATCCAACAAAAGATATCAAACTATATATAGGTCTAGTACCTTGCCCACAAGGACGTCCCCACCCTTTTAGTGGGTGGTATTTAAACACTTATCAATCAGATAATAAAACAGAAAAATGAAACAAAGCGACATATGGCAGAGATTATTTCTACCTTGTTGAAGAATCTAAACATCCTTTTCATCACAAGGCAGAAGTCTAAAAGGGATACATAAGAAGTATATTAAACATTTATATTTATATATATATGAAAACATCACAAATGTATGACCTCATAATCTCTATTCAGGCCCCTTGGGTGCAATGTGTCAAGGGTGTGTATCCAAAAGGCCTCTCTTTTAAGGAGAAGTCTTTTGATATCACCCCCTCTCCTTGGTCTCTTCACCTGCTCTAATACTTGAAATCGCAGTTGTGCAACAGTGTGTTTGAATTTATCAAAGGGATTTGGAGCTGGTAACATCAGTTTTTTAGTTCTGATATATGATTTATGCTTACTGATCCGATCCCTCACTGCCTGCATTGTCTCCCCCACATATAATAGGCCACAAGGGCATTTAATCAGATACACTACGTTTGCTGAGTCACAGGTAAAAAAAAGTCCTTTACTCCAAAGCTTTTACCTGTATGTGGATGGTGGAACGAGGGACCTTTAATTATGTGGGATCATTGTACAAACCGGATTCCAGTGGGACACTAAACAAATTGTGAATAAAAACTGAATGCAATGATGTGGAGATGGCAAATGTCAATATTTTATTTGTAATAGAACGTAGATGACAGATCAAACGTTTAATCCGAGTAAATGTATCATTTTAAAGGAAAAATACGTTGATTCCAATTTTCACGGTGTCAACAAATCCCAAAAATATTGGGACAAGTAGCAATAAGAGGCTGGAAAAAGTAAATTTGAGCATAACGAAGAGCTGGAAGACCAATTAACACTAATTAGGTCAATTGGCAACATGATTGGGTATAAAAAGAGCTTCTCAGAGTGGCAGTGTCTCTCAGAAGCCAAGATGGGTAGAGGGTCACCAATTCCCACAATGTTGCGCAGAAAGATAGTGGAGCAATATCAGAAAGGTGTTACCCAGCGAAAAATTGCAAAGACTTTGCATCTATCATCATCAACTGTGCATAACATCATCCGAAGATTCAGAGAATCTGGAACAATCTCTGTGCGTAAGGGTCAAGGCCGTAAAACCATACTGGATGCCCATGATCTCCGGGCCCTTAAACGACACTGCACCACAAACAGGAATGCTACTGTAAAGGAAATCACAGAATGGGCTCAGTAATACTTCCAGAAACCATTGTCAGTGAACACAATCCACCGTGCCATCCGCCGTTGCCAGCTGAAACGCTACAGTGCAAAGAAGAAGCCATTTCTAAGCAAGATCCACAAGCTCAGGCGTTTTCACTGGGCCAGGGATCATTTAAAATGGAGTGTGGCAAAATGGAAGACTGTTCTGTGGTCAGACGAGTCACGATTCAAAGTTATTTTTGGAAATCTGGGACGCCATGTCATCTGGACCAAAGAGGACAAGGACAACCCAAGTTGTTATCAACGCTCAGTTCAGAAGCCTGCATCTCTGATGGTATGGGGTTGCATGAGTGCGTGTGGCATGGGCAGCTTGCATGTCTGGAAAGGCACCATCAATGCAGAAAAATATATTCAGGTTCTAGAACAACATATGCTCCCATCCAGACGTCATCTCTTTCAAGGAAGACCCTGCATTTTTCAACAAGATAATGCCAGACCACATTCTGCATCAACCACAACATCATGGCTGCGTAGGAGAAGAATCCGGGTACTGAAATGGCCAGTCTGCAGTCCAGATCTTTCACCTATAGAGAACATTTGGCGCATCATAAAGAGGAAGGTGCAACAAAGAAGGCCCAAGACGATTGAACAGTTAGAGGCCTGTATTAGACAAGAATGGGAGAGCATTCCTATTTCTAAACTTGAGAAACTAGTCTCCTCGGTCCCCAGACGTCTGTTGAGTGTTGTAAGAAGAAGGGGAGATGCCACACAGTGGTGAAAATGGCCTTGTCCCAACTTTTTGGGGATTTGTTGACACCATGAAATTCTGATTCAACATATTTTTCCCTTAAAATGGAACATTTTCTCAGTTTAAACTTTTGTTCCGTGATTTATGTTCTATTCTGAATAAAATATTAGAAGTTGGCACCTCCACATCATTGCATTCAGTTTTTATTCACGATTTGTATAGTGTCCCAACTTTTTTGGAATCCGGTTTGTAGACAATGCAGGCAGGGGGATGTACCCATCCGTGGTGTGAATATCCGCTGTTTTAATATGGCTTTAGTACTACCCAAATCTGCATGTACTATTTTGTCACAATAGTTTGGATTCTTTTTGTTGCAGATAAGGGGTGGACTCTTAAATTCATCAACCTGAGGGTATGCTTTACTCAACAGGTGCCAGTGTTTTCTAACCGTGTTGTCGATACCCACATTGAATGGATGAAATTTGTGAATGAGGGCAGTCCTGGACATCTTGCCTCTATCTTGTAAGACTCTTTCACCTTCTACCCCTTCTCTAGCTCTCTTTAAGATAGTCTGCGGGTAACCCCTCTCCTGAAACCTCTCTGTCATTTCTGTCATTCTTGTATCTTGTAGGACCGGGTCAGAGACTATTCGCTTCACTCTTTGGTATTGAGATCTAGGAATGGCTTTTTTGAGGGATAGTGGGTGAGCACTTTTAAAATGGAGTATACTATTTCTGTCAGTGTCTTTACGATGAATGTCTGTGAATAAACGGCCTTCAGGGTTTTTGGTGACCCTGGTGTCCAGGAAACTCACCATAATAGTATCAAAGGTAACAGTAAACTGTAGGCCATCAACTACGGTGTTAAGATGATTCATAAAGTCTGATAGGGTCTCACGGGACCCCACCCATATGCAAAAAATTTCGTCGACAAACCTTTTCCAAATAATTAAATTCTTACAACATAATTTGTTGTTGTATATGTAGTTTTCTTCAAATGCCGACATGAATATATTTGCATAGGGTGGGGCCAGTTTCGACCCCATCGCGGTACCACGCTTCTGGAGGTAAAACGTGTCCATAAATAAAAAATAATTTTCATAAAGGACAAGATGTAGTAATTGTCAAAAAAATTCTTGTTCTGATGTCGTATAATTAGTTTCACTCAATATAGTCGAAACAACTTGTAAACCCTCCTGATGACCAATTGAGGTATATAAACTGCCAACATCGATAGTCACTAGGAGGCTATCAGGGGGAACAGGACCCAATTCAGCAATCATCTTGAGAAAATGTGGTGTATCACATAAAAATGATTTAGTGTTTTTTACCAAAGGAGTTAAAACCTTCTCTAGGATGACTGCTGAAGGCAGGGGCGGACTGAGCGGTCGGGCACTTCGGACGTGGTCCGAGGGCCCGGCCGGGATGTGGGCCCGCCGCAGAATAACAATGTGTTATGCCCAGCGCCCGATTCCGAATGTTATGCTGGCCTGGTAATGGCAGCGAGGCCCGGTGCACTCACTGTATTCTATCGCACCGGGCCCCACTCACTGTAATACTAATATTCATATGTGAACAAGAGAAATCCTCTGCGATCCTCTCCCTCTTTGTACTCACAAACGCAGTAGCAGGCAGGCCGGGCGGCAGCGTAACTCACTGACGTCACGCGCCTGCTCCGCCTGCTTCATTCATAAAGTGGGAGGAGCAGGCGCGTGACGTCAGTGAGTTGCGCTGCCGCCCGGCCTGCCTGCTACTGAGTTTGTGAGTACAGAGAGGGAGAGGATTGCAGAGGATTTCTCTTGTTTAATGCCTATTGCCCAGGGCCACCATCAGGGGGTACAGCCGATACCCTAGTAAGGGGCCCGGCCAGTTCCAATTAAAAAAATAATAATTTTATTTATTTATTTTTATTTTATTTTTTCCTCCCATTTGTCAGTGACTTCACTTGAGTTGAACTTTATTGCGTCGCTAGAGGGGGGCAATTGATTATTCCTTGCCCGACCCCTTCGCTCCGCTGATTCCCGTGAATCCCGTATTACAGTGTTTCCCAACCAGTGTGCCTCCAGCTGTTGCAAAACTACAACTCCCAGCATGCCCAGACAGCCTTTGGCTGTGCGGGCATGCTGGGAGTTGTAGTTTTGCAACAGCTGGAGGCACACTGGTTGGGAAACACTGCCGTATTATACCTGCGGATGGTATATCTGCTGCAGAACACACAGCTAAATGGGGCTGGCAAGGGAGGGGTTAATAGCAATAAGTGATGGAGGATCATGGCCCTGTGGGATAATCCAGAAAACAGCTTTGCATTTTACCCCCGAGCAAAGACCAGCAAAGTAATCTCTCCCTTGCCAGCCCACCCAGCCCCATTTAGCTGTGGGTTCTGCTTTGTAAAAAAAGTTTAGGCCATGAAGGGGTTAATGAAGTGAGGGAGGGGGTGGGGGTGTTATTATTGTGTTTGGGATCCATTTAACAAGTTTGACCAGTTGGGTTTGAGAGTGGTTGAGCGTCATCCACAGATCCCCCATAAAAGTGTGTCATCCACAGATCCCCCATAAAAGTGTGTCATCCACAGATCCCCCATAAAAGTGTGTCATCCACAGATCCCCCATAAAAGTGTGTCATCCACAGATCCCCCATAAAAGTGTGTCATCTACAGATCCCCCATAAAAGGTGTGTCATCCACAGATCCCCCATAAAAGTGTGTCATCCACAGATCCCCCATAACAGTGTGTCACCCACAGATCCCCCATAAAAGTGTGTCACCCACAGATCCCCCCATAACAGTGTGTCATCCACAGATCCCCCCATAACAGTGTGTCAACCACAGATCCCCCATAAGTGTGTCATCCACAGATCCCCCATAAGTGTGCCATCCACAGATCCCCCATAAAAGTGTGTCATCCACAGATCCCCCATAAAAGTGTGTCATCCACAGATCCCCTATAACAGTGTGTCATCCACATTTAAGATTGTGTAGGGTGTGGCTGGAGGCGGGGCATGGAGGCGGGACAAGGGTGGGGCTTGCAGAAGAACATGGGTGGGGCCTGTAAGGGGGCCCTTGATTTATTTTGCCCGGGGGCCCTGAGGGTTCTCAGTCCGCCGCTGGCTGGAGGGGATAAAATAGATCCCACTGAGGACACTATAGGGCGTCCTGGGGGATTGAACAAAGTTTTGTGGACTTTTGGTAACATATATAGGACTGGGGTCCTAGGAGTGTGATTTACCAGGAACTTACAGAGGTGTTGGTCAATTACACCTAATCTCGAATAGTGTTCCACTATCCCCATAATCTTATTTTTTATTTCAAATAGGGGGTCTCCATTTAATGGTTGATACGTGGATTGATCTGATAATTGTCGCATCACTTCCTGAATATATTTGGTTTTATCCATTATTACTTTATCCGCCGGTTTTATTACCAAATTCTTATCCTCCATTAACATTTTGATGGCTCTCTTCTCACTAAGGCTACTTTCACACTTGCGGCAGAGAGATCCGGCAAGCAGTTCCGTCGCCGGAACTGCCTGCCGGATCAGGCAAAATGTATGCTAACTGATGGCATTAGTAAGACTGATAAGGATCCTGATCAGTCTTAAAAATGCCTGATCAGGCGAAAAAATGCATTGAAATGCCAGATCCGTCTTTCCGGTGTCATCTGGCAAAAACGGATCCGGCATTTATTTTTTCACCTTTTTTTCAGTCTGCGCATGCGCATACCGGAAGGACGGATCCGGCATTCCGGTATTCTGAATGCCGGATCCGGCACTAATACATTCCTATGGGAAAAAATGCCGGATCCGGCATTCAGGCAAGTCTTCAGTTTTTTTTAGCCTGCTACGGTTTTCTCTTTTGCCTGATCAGTCAAAACGACTGAACTGAAGACATCCTGATGCAAACTGAACGGATTACTCTCCATTCAGAATGCATGGGGACATACCTGATCAGTTATTTTCCGGTATAGAGCCCCTGTGACGGAACTCTATGGGCTCTTTCACACCTGCGTTATTGTCTTCCGGCATAGAGTTCCGTCGTCGGGGCTCTATGCCGGAAGAATCCTGATCAGGATTATCCTAATGCATTCTGAATGGAGAGTAATCCGTTCAGGATGCATCAGGATGTCTTCAGTTCCGGTACGGAACGTTTGTTGGCCGGAGAAAATACCGCAGCATGCTGCGCTTTTTGCTCCGGCCAAAAATCCGGAACACTTGCCGCAAGGCCGGATCCGGAATTAATGCCCATTGGAAGGCATTGATCCGGATCCGGCCTTAAGCTAAACGTCGTTTCGGCGCATTGCCGGAGCCGACATTTAGCTTTTTCAGAGTGGTTACCATGGCTGCCGGGACGCTAAAGTCCTGACAGCCATGGTAAGTGTAGTGGGGAGCGGGGGAGCAGTCTACTTACTGTCCATGCGGCTCCCCGGGCGCTCCAGAGTGACGTCAGGGCGCCCCAAGCGCATGGATCACGTGATCCATGTGATCACGTCATCCATGCGCATGGGGCGCTCTGACGTCATTCTGGAGCGCCCCGGGAGCCGCACGGACTGTAAGTATACCGCTCCCCGCTCCTACTATGGCAACCAGGACTTTAATAGCGTCCTGGGTGCCATAGTAACACTGAAAGCATTTGGAAGACGGTTCAGTCTTCAAATGCTTTCAGTACACTCGCGTTTTTCCGGATCCGGCAGGCACCTCCGGCAACGGAAGTGCATGCCGGATCCCAACAACGCAAGTGTGAAAGAGGCCTATGCCGGAAAAGAAAAACGCAAGTGTGAAAGTACCCTAACTGTGACATTGTGTGTTAAAGAGGACCTTTTACCTTGAAAAACATTGTGAATGAAGTATGCTGCCATGGAGAGCGGCGCCCGGGGATCTCACTGCACTTACTATTATCCCCGGGCTCCGCTCCGTTCTCCCGTTATGCCCTCCTGTATGTTCACTCTAAGTTATAGTAGGCGGTTTCTGCCCTTGTTCTGCGGGCGTCTCCTTCTCCTAGGCTGCAGCGCTGGCCAATCGCAGCGCACAGCCCGGAGGGCATAACGGGAGAACGGAGCGGAGCCCGGGGATAATAGTAAGTGCAGTGAGATCTCCAGGCGCCGCTCTCCATGGCAGCATACTTCGTTCACAATGTTTTTCAAGGACATTTAGCCTAGGTGCCTGCTCAATGATTTGAGCAGGCACCTTGTTGCGATCACCGCCGGGCTGGCGGCAGTGATCGGAACAACACATGACGTATCGGTACGGCATGTTTCCCGAGTCCTTAAGGACACATGACGTACCGGTACATCATGTGTTGTTCCGATCACTGCTGCCAGCCCGGCGGTGATCGGAACAAGGTGCCTGCTCAAATCATTGAGCAGGCACCTAGGCTAAATGCACGGGGGGGTCCCGTGACCCCCCATGTCGGCGATCGCAACAAACCGCAGGTCAATTCAGACCTGCGGTTTGATGCGCTTTTTGCAGTTTCTGATCCCTGCGGTCCCTGACTGCGGGGATCAGAAACTTTATAATGCCCAAAATATATATATTTCACCTCCCCTGCACCCCTGAATGATTTTAGCCCGGTGGGAGGTGCAGGGGGAGGGTTGCGGGCGGTGCGGGCGGTGCGGCAGGCGGGATCGCGATCCTCAGCCCGCCTCCCCTTGAATAATCGTTGGTGGCTAGTGGGTATACCAGGGTGCCAGCACATTGCTGGCACCCCGGTATAAACGGCTGACATCTGTGCTGCGATGTCAGCCGTATAACCCTTTCCATACCGCGGTCCGTACGGACCGCTGTATGGAAAAGGTTAACAGCGCAGGGAGCTCCCTCCCTCTCCCATCGGGGGGCTACTGTGCCTTTGCAGCCCCCCGATGGAGATTGAGAGAGCCCCCAGACAGCCCCCCCGACAGACCCGTCCTTACACTTCCCCGTCTGCGAAGTTGTGGCAGACGGGGAAGGTTCCCATGGCAACAGGATGCGGATGCTTTCTCAGGCATCCTGCTGTCCATGGTGCTGAACAGATCTGTGCTAAAGGCAGAGATCTGTTCAGACAAAGTGTAAGTAAAATACAGTGCAGTACCCTATATAGGGTACTGTACTGTATTATACAGACATCAGACCCACTGGATCTTCAAGAACCAAGTGGGTCTGGGTCAAAAAAAAAAAAGGAAAAAAAAGTGAATAAAAAGGAAAAATCAAAAAACATATTTATCACTGATTAAAAATGAAAAAAATTAAATTTTCTACACATGTTTGGTATCGCCGCGTCCGTAACGACCTGATCTATAAAACGGTCATGTTAATTTACCCAAACGGTGAACGCCATAAAAATAAAAAACTATGATAAAATTGAAATTTTGCCCACCTTACTTCCCAAAAAATGGTAATAAAAGTGATCAAAAAAGTCGCATGTACGCATAAATTGTAACAATCAAACCGTCATCTCATCCCGCAAAAATAATACCCTACCCAAGATAATTGCCCAAAAACTATGGCTCTTAAACTATGGAAACACTAAAACATGATTTAAAGAAAAAAAAAAATGAAATCATTGTGTAAAACTTACATAAATTAAAAAAAGTATACATATTAGGTATCGCCGCGTCCGTATCGACCGGCTCTATAAAAATATCACATGACCTAAACCCTCAGGTGACCACCATAAAAAAATAAAAATAAAAACGGTGTAAAAAAATTAATTTTTTGTCATCTTATGTCACAAAAAGTGTAATAGCAAGCGATCAAAAAGTCATATGCACCCCAAAATAGTGCCAATCAAACCGTCATCTCATCCCGCAAAAAATGAGACCCTACTTAAGATAATCGCCCAAAAACTGAAAAAACTATGGCTCTTAGACTATAGAGACACTAAAACTTTTTTTTGTTTTAAAAATGAAATCATTGTGTAAAACTTACATAAATAAAAAAATTGTATACATATTAGGTATCGCCGCTTCCGTGACAACCTGCTCTATAAAAATACCACATGATCTAACCTGTCAGATGAATGTTGTAAATAACAAAAAAAAAAAACTGTGCCAAAAAAGCTATTTCTTGTTACCTTGCCGCACAAAAAGTGTAATATAAAGCAACCAAAAATCATATGTACCCTAAACTAGTACCAACAAAACTGCCACCATATCCCGTAGTTTCTAAAATGGGGTCACTTTTTTGGAGTTTCTACTCTAGGGGTGCATCAGGGGGGCTTCAAATGGGACATGGTGTCAAAAAAACCAGTCCAGCAAAATCTGCCTTCCAAAAACTGTATGGCATTCCTTTCCTTCTGCGCCCTGCCGTGTGACCGTACAGCTGTTTACGACCACATATGGGGTGTTTCTGTAAACTACAGAATCAGGGCCATAAATAATGAGTTTTGTTTGGCTGTTAACCCTTGCTTTATAACTGGGAAAAAAATATTAAAATGGAAAATCTGCCAAAAAAAGTGAAATTTGGAAATTGTATCTCTATTTTCCATTAAATCTTGTGCAAAACCTAAAGGGTTAACAAAGTTTGTAAAATCAGTTTTAAATACCTTGACGGGTGTAGTTTCTTAGATGGGGTCACTTTTATTGAGTTTCTACTCTAGGGGTGCATCAGGGGGGCTTCAAATGGGACATGGTGTAAATAAACCAGTCCAGCAAAATCTGCCTTCCAAAAACCAAACGGCGCACCTTTCACTCTACGCCCCGCTGTGTGTCCGTACAGTAGTTTACGGCCACATATGGGGTGTTTCTGTAAACGGAAGAGTCAGGGCAATAAAGATACAGTCTTGTTTGGCTGTTAACCCTTGCTTTGTTAGTGTAAAAAATGGGTTAAATGGAAAATTAGGCAAAAAAATGAAATTCACAAATTTCATCCCCATTTGCCAATAACTCTTGTGCAACACCTAAAGGGTTAACAAAGTTTGTAAAATCAGTTTTGAATACCTTGAGGGGTGTAGTTTATAGAATGGGGTCATTTTTGGGTGGTTTCTATTATGTAAGCCTCGCAAAGTAACTTCAGACCTGTAGTGGTCCCTAAAAATTGGATTTCTGAAAAATTTCAAGATTTGCTTCTAAACTTCTAAGCATTGTAACATCCCCAAAAAATAAAATATCATTCCCAAAATAATTCAAACATGAAGTAGACATTTGGGGAATGTAAAGTCATCACAATTTTTGGGGGTATTACTATGTATTACAGAAGTAGAGAAACTGAAACTTTGAAAAATGCTAATTTTTCAAAATTTTTGGTAAATTAGGTATTTTTTTACTTAATTTTACCAGTGTCATGAAGTACAATATGTGATGAAAAAACAATCTCAGAATGGCCTAGATAAGTCAAAGTGTTTTAAAGTTATCAGCACTTAAAGTGACACTGGTCAGATTTGCAAAAAATGGCCTGGTCCTTAAGGTGAAATAAGGCTGTGTCCTTAAGGGGTTAAATGTAATTCACCCCTCTTAATAGAGTCTAACTGTTCCCGCACCTCCCTAGTAACTAATTGTACATAAGTTTCTACAGGGTGATAGGTCTTCGGGGGCATAAATGTGGATTTGTTTTTCAGACCTAAGTCAACTAAACGTAGGCCAGATTGTGCTTCTACACGCTCTGTGTTCCACTGCTCCCCA
Source organism: Bufo bufo (assembly GCF_905171765.1). NCBI lineage: Eukaryota > Metazoa > Chordata > Amphibia > Anura > Bufonidae > Bufo > Bufo bufo. The sequence continues at coordinate 242,108,641 of NC_053389.1, read as the reverse complement.
GCAGGTCCAGAAAAATGAGCTTTAAAGGATAACTGTCACATTTAGACCCTAATTTCAATTTTCATATATGTAGTTACTAATAACATGATATTCCAGAATCAGTTACTATTAGACTGACTTACCCCATATTTAATAAGATTCAGCCCTTAGCAACCAGTCTGCATAAAACTGCAATCTCACTATTCAGTTAAGATGGCCGCCACTGCCCTCACCCTGAGGCTAATCCCGCCTGCCCTCACTAGCCAGTAACAATAGCCCTCCAAAAGTGTCAGTAACCAGAGCCCTCCCCCCTAAAGGGTTAATCTCCTGCAGCACAAAGGGGTCCTCTTACCACATGTTGCTTTCATTTATACACTGAGCAGATGGCAGATCTCCCTTCCCTGGTCTGCGCTGCTTCAACTCTGCATTCTCCAGCTCTGCTGAGTGAGGGAGCGTCTGCCAAGCGCAGGGACAGGGAGAAGTGCACACAGCCCAGGCACTGTTATCAGCTGCTGGGGAGGACCTGGCTTTAATCATTTACTTACAGTCCCTGGCTGCCAGTAATCTGAAAAGTAGGCAGTACAGGGAACAAAAATGTGGAATTAACCACCTCCGGACCGCCTAACGCAGATTCGCGTTCCGGAGGTGGCAGCGCTGCGCACAGTCACGCATATACGCGTCATCTCGCGAGACGCGAGATTTCGCTCCAAGCCGGCCCGCGCATGCGCATCGCGGGCCGGCAAAAGTTAAAGAACAAGTTAGTCACCAGCCTGCCAGCAACGATCATTGGCTGGCAGGCTGGCGATTTTTAAAAAATCCAATCACAAGCCATATAACAGATCATATTAGTAAATATGATCTGTTATATGGCTTCTCTGCTCCTGTGCTGGTCCTTTTCGTCGGTTGGATCCAGCACAGGAGCAGACTGAACTGTGAGTACACCAACACTACACCTTAGCCCCAGATCACCCCCCTGCACCCCAATTAACCCTTTGATCACCCCTTTGATCGCCCCTGTCAATCACCAGTGAAAGGAAAAAAAGTGATCAGTGTAAACTGTCACTTTTTTTTTTTCACTAGTATTGGCTGTTAGGTTTTAGGGATAGTTTAGGCCCCTTGGTTAGGTAGTTAGCGTCAGTTAGCGCCCACCCCACCGCACCGCAGTCACTTATATTCGCTGAATAGCGTATCGCTAATCAGCATTTGTACTTTTATAGTATCTGTAAGTGATCAAAACTGATCACGGTCAGATCTATAATAGTATTAGTGTCACTTTAGTTCGCCCTCCACCCAAAACGCAGTGTTTGCCCGATCAGGCCTGATCGGTCACCCACACGTGCGTTCACCCACGCCCGCCCCACCGCAGTGACAAAAAATATATATTTTTTGATCACTGCACATTCATTTTACACGCACTGCGGCGATAAAAAAATCAGTTTTGATATTTTTTATCAACCGCAGCGGCCTCCGGTACTTCGCTAGCCTCCCCTTTGTAAGACAGGTTTGCTTTTTTTCTTGGGTAGTCTCAGGGAATACCCCTAAATTTAGTAGTCCAAAATGTCAAACAGGGGGTATTCTTCTGAAGAGGCCTACAGGATTCTGACCCAGTCGGATGAGGAGTGGGAACCCTCATCTGATGAATCTAGCGGGTCAGAATATGAACCTGTGGAAAGCAGTGGCTCTCTGACCCAAAGTTCGGACGAGGAGATGGAGGTCCCTGGCAGCACCAGGCGTACCCGGCCCCATGTCGCTAGACCACAGGTTATGCAGGATCCGCTTCAAGAGCAGCAGAGTGGGGCTGTCGCTGCCGGATCACGTGGTGAGGCATACACCAGCAGCGCAGCCCTCCCTGGACCTAGTACCAGCACTGCCGTACAACATGGTGACGTGGCGAGCACCAGAAGGGCAGTTGAAGCTGGTACGGTGGCACGTGCACTAGTTACCCCGTCGCAGCCACCGCAAAGACAGGCCCGTAGAGCCCCTAGAATCCCTGAGGTGCTGGCAAACCCTGATTGGCAGTCACCAACTTCAGCCGCACCTGTAGTTCCCCCTTTCACCGCCCAGTCTGGAGTTCGGGTTGAGACGGCTCAAATCGGTTCGGCCCTGGGATTTTTTGAGCTGTTCTTGACTGCGGAGCTCTTGGACTTAGTCGTGGCAGAGACCAACCAGTATGCCACACAATTTATATCCGCCAACCCGGGAAGCTTTTATGCCCAGCCTTTCCGGTGGAAACCAGTCCAAGTTTCCGAAATTAAAATTTTTTTGGGCCTTCTCCTCAACATGGGCCTGACAAAAAAGCATGAATTGCGGTCATATTGGTCAACGCACCCGATTCATCACATGCCCATGTTCTCTGCTGCTATGTCCAGGGCACGATTTGAGGCCATCCTCCGTTTCCTGCATTTTAGCGACAACACCACCTCCCGTCCCAGAGGCCACCCAGCTTTTGACCGGCTCCACAAAATTCGGCCCCTCATAGACCATTTCAACCAGAAATTTGCAGATTTGTATACCCCCGAGCAAAACATCTGCGTAGACGAGTCCCTAATACATTTTACCGGGCGCCTTGGCTTCAAACAGTACATCCCAAGCAAGCGTGCCCGGTATGGGGTCAAATTGTATAAGCTCTGTGAAAGGGCCACAGGCTATACCCACAAATTTCGTGTCTATGAGGGAAAAGATCAGACCCTGGAGCCGGTCGGTTGCCCTGACTACCTGGGGAGCAGTGGGAAGACAGTCTGGGACTTGGTGTCACCCTTATTCGGCAAGGGGTACCATCTTTATGTGGACAATTTCTACACAAGTGTGGCCCTCTTTAGGCATTTGTTTCTAGAACGGATTTGCGCCTGTGGCACCGCGCGAACTAGTCGCGTGGGCTTCCCCCAACGGCTTGTAACCACCCGTCTTGCAAGGGGGCAGAGGGCTGCCTTGTGTAACGAAGAACTGCTCGCGGTGAAATGGAGAGACAAGCGTGACGTTTACATGCTCTCCTCCATTCACGCAGACACGACAATCCAAATTGAGCGAGCAACCCGTGTCATTGAAAAGCCCCTCTGTGTCCACGACTATAATGCGCTCATGGGAGGGGTGGACTTCAATGACCAGATGTTGTCTCCGTATTTAGTTTCCCGCAGAACCAGACGCTGGTATAAGAAGGTGTCTGTATATTTAATTCAATTGGCGCTGTACAATAGTTTTGTTCTCTACAGTAAGGCTGGGAGAACACGATCTTTCCTCAAATTCCAGGAAGAGATCATCGAGAACCTCCTTTACCCAGGAGGTTCCGTGGCCCCATCCCCCAGTGTAGTTAGCCGTCTACACGAGCGACATTTCCCCAGTGTCGTTCCTGGTACCTCAACCCAACCGTCACCCCGAAAAAGATGTCGTGTCTGTAGCAGGAGTGGAATAAGGCGTGACACCCGCTATTTCTGTCCTGACTGTGCTGACCACCCTGCCCTATGCTATGGAGAGTGTTTCCGGAAGTACCACACACAGGTACACCTAGCATAGGGATTGCATCTCACAGGACAGGCACACAGGGCTATTAGGGCCCTTTTACTCTCAGCTGCTGCAAACCTCTCCTTTCACCTGGGATAAAGTGCATAACGTACTTCGCCACATCTTTGGGCGATTTGCGCTTTGCACATTGTCCCATGGGGAAGGAGAGGTTTGTTCTATAAAGGTAAAAAAAACTAAACAAAAAAAAAATTACCGGTAAGTAAAAAAGTTAAAAAAGTTTAAAAAAGTTAATATGTTCTGTTCTAAAGTTAATAAAGTTATTGCTTTGCGGCCTGGTTTTTTCTTTTTTGTTTTGTTTTTTTTACCTTCCAGGTGGACCAACCGATCGACCAGCTGCAGCACTGATGTGCATTCGGACAGAAGCATTGTGCTGCTGTCAGATTACACGCAAGTCGGTGTATGCGGCGCTGCAAGACGAGATTTCTCCTCTGCAGTAAAAGATATGTTTGCCGAGGCATATGAGCTGAGGAGGTGGCGGTGTTCATATACTTTGGCAAACACTTTGTATATATAAAAAAAAAAATCCCGGCAATGATTTATTCATCCACATCGATTGATGTGAATGGAGAAATCTGGTTTGCCAGGGCATACGAGCTGAAGTGGGTATGGATGTTGGGCGGAGCTCCTATGTCCTGGCAGACGCCTTTCCCCTCCTTTTTCTTTTTTTGGCAGAGATTTTTTCATCCACATTGATCGATGCGAATGAAGAAATCTGTGCCGTTCATTTTTTTCTTTCAGCCCAGAGGCTGAACGGAAAAAAAAAATCTCATTACCCGTATGCTCAATATAAGGAGAATAGCAGAAACTCCTAATGCTGGGCATACATGTAATGATTGCGGAGACCCTCAAATGCCAGGGCAGTACAAACACCCCACAAATAACACCATTTTGGAAAGAAGACACCCCAAGGTATTTGCTGAGGGGCATATTGAGTCCATGAAAGATTGAAATTTTTGTCCCAAGTTAGCGGAAAGGGAGACTTTGTGAGAACAAAATCCAAAAAATCAATTTCCGCTAACTTGTGCCAAAAATTTTTTTTTTCAATGAACTCGCCATGCCCCTCATTGAATACCTTGGGGTGTCTTCTTTCCAAAATGGGGTCACATGTGGGGTATTTATACTGCCCTGGCATTTTAGGGGCCCCAAAGCGTGAGAAGAAGTCTGGTATCCAAATGTCTAAAAATGCCCTCCTAAAAGGAATTTGGGCCCCTTTGCCCACCTAGGCTGCAAAAAAGTGTCACACATGTGGTATCTCCGTATTCAGCAGAAGTTGGGGAATATGTTTTGGGGTGTCATTTTACATATACCCATGCTGGGTGAGATAAATATCTTGGTCAAATGCCAACTTTGTATAAAAAAAATGGGAAAAGTTGTCTTTTGCCAAGATATTTCTCTCACCCAGCATGGGTATATGTAAAATGACACCCCAAAACACATTCCTTACCTTCTCCTGAGTACGGAGATACCAGATGTGTGACACTTTTTTGCAGCCTAGCTGGGCAAAGGGGCCCACATTCCAAAGAGCACCTTTCAGATTTCACAGGTCATTTACCTACTTACCAGACATTAGGGCCCCTGGAAAATGCCAGGGCAGTATAACTGCCCCACAAGTGACCCCATTTTGGAAAGAAGACACCCCAAGGTATTCCGTGAGGGGCATGGCAAGTTCCTAGAATTTTTTATTTTTTGTCACAAGTTAGTGGAAAATGATGATTTTTTTTTTTTTTTTTTTTTTCATACAAAGTCTCCTATTCCACTAACTTGTGACAAAAAAAAAAAATTTCCATGAACTCACTATGCCCATCAGCGAATACCTTGGGGTCTCTTCTTTCCAAAATGGGGTCACTTGTGGGGTAGTTATACTGCCCTGGCATTCTAGGGGCCCAAATGTGTGGTAAGGAGTTTGAAATCAAATTCAGTAAAAAATGACCTGTGAAATCCAAAAGGTGCTCTTTGGAATATGGGCCCCTTTGCCCACCTAGGCTGCAAAAAAGTGTCACACATCTGGTATCTCCGTACTCAGGAGAAGGTGGGGAATGTGTTTTGGGGTGTCATTTTATATATACCCATGCTGGGTGAGAGAAATATCTTGGCAAAAGACAACTTTTCCCATTTTTTTATACAAAGTTGTCATTTGACCAAGATATTTATCTCACCCAGCATGGGTATATGTAAAAAGACACCCCAAAACACATTCCTCAACTTCTCCTGAGTACGGCAATACCACATGTGTGACACTTTTATGCAGCCTAGGTGGGCAAAGGGGCCCATATTCCAAAGAGCACCTTTCGGATTTCACTCGTCATTTTTTACTGAATTTGATTTCAAACTCCTTACCACACATTTGGGCCCCTAGAATGCCAGGGCAGTATAACTACCCCACAAGTGACCCCATTTTGGAAAGAAGAGACCCCAAGGTATTCGCTGATGGGCATAGTGAGTTCATGGAAGTTTTTATTTTTTGTCACAAGTTAGTGGAATATGAGACTTTGTATGAAAAAAAAAAAAAAAAAAAAAATCATCATTTTCCACTAACTTGTGACAAAAAATAAAAAATTCTAGGAACTCGCCATGCCCCTCACGGAATAGCTTGGGGTGTCTTCTTTCCAAAATGGGGTCACTTGTGGGGTAGTTATACTGCCCTGGCATTCTAGGGGCCCAAATGTGTGGTAAGGAGTTTGAAATCAAATTCTGTTAAAAATGACGAGTGAAATCCGAAAGGTGCTCTTTGGAATATGGGCCCCTTTGCCCACCTAGGCTGCAAAAAAGTGTCACACATCTGGTATCTCCGTACTCAGGAGAAGGTGGGGAATGTGTTTTGGGGTGTCATTTTACATATACCCATGCTGGGTGAGAGAAATATCTTGGCAAAAGACAACTTTTCCCATTTTTTTATACAAAGTTGTCATTTGACCAAGATATTTATCTCACCCAGCATGGGTATATGTAAAAAGACACCCCAAAACACATTCCTCAACTTCTCCTGAGTACGGGGATACCAGATGTGTGACACTTTTTTGCAGCCTAGGTGGGCAAAGGGGCCCATATTCCAAAGAGCACCTTTCGGATTTCACTCGTCATTTTTTACAGAATTTGATTTCAAACTCCTTACCACACATTTGGGCCCCTAGAATTCCAGGGCAGTATAACTACCCCACAAGTGACCCCATTTTGGAAAGAAGAGACCCCAAGGTATTCGCTGATGGGCATAGTGAGTTCATGGAAGTTTTTATTTTTTGTCACAAGTTAGTGGAATATGAGACTTTGTATGAAAAAAAAAAAAAAAAAAAAAAAATCATCATTTTCCACTAACTTGTGACAAAAAATAAAAAATTCTAGGAACTCGCCATGCCCCTCACGGAATAGCTTGGGGTGTCTTCTTTCCAAAATGGGGTCACTTGTGGGGTAGTTATACTGCCCTGGCATTCTAGGGGCCCAAATGTGTGGTAAGGAGTTAGAAATCAAATTCTGTAAAAAATGATGAGTGAAATCCGAAAGGTGCTCTTTGGAATATGGGCCCCTTTGCCCACCTAGGCTGCAAAAAAGTGTCACACATCTGGTATCTCCGTACTCAGGAGAAGGTGGGGAATGTGTTTTGGGGTGTCATTTTATATATACCCATGCTGGGTGAGAGAAATATCTTGGCAAAAGACAACTTTTCCCATTTTTTTATACAAAGTTGTCATTTGACCAAGATATTTATCTCACCCAGCATGGGTATATGTAAAAAGACACCCCAAAACACATTCCTCAACTTCTCCTGAGTACGGGGATACCAGATGTGTGACACTTTTTTGCAGCCTAGGTGGGCAAAGGGGCCCATATTCCAAAGAGCACCTTTCGGATTTCACTCGTCATTTTTTACTGAATTTGATTTCAAACTCTTTACCACACATTTGGGCCCCTAGAATGCCAGGGCAGTATAACTACCCCACAAGTGACCCCATTTTGGAAAGAAGAGACCCCAAGGTATTCGCTGATGGGCATAGTGAGTTCATAGAACTTTTTATTTTTTGTCACAAGTTAGTGGAATATGAGACTTTGTAAGAAAAAAAAAAAAAAAAAAAAAAAAAAATCATCATTTTCCGCTAACTTGTGACAAAAAATAAAAAGTTCTATGAACTCACTATGCCCATCAGCGAATACCTTAGGGTGTGTACTTTCAGAAATGGGGTCATTTGTGGGGTGTTTGTACTGTCTGGGCATTGTAGAACCTCAGGAAACATGACAGGTGCTCAGAAAGTCAGAGCTGCTTCAAAAAGCGGAAATTCACATTTTTGTACCATAGTTTGTAAACGCTATAACTTTTCCCCAAACCATTTTTTTTTTACCCAAACATTTTTTTTTTATCAAAGACATGTAGAACTATAAATTTAGAGCAAAATTTCTATATGGATGTCGTTTTTTTTTGCAAAATTTTACAACTGAAAGTGAAAAATGTCATTTTTTTGCAAAAAAATCGTTAAATTTCGATTAATAACAAAAAAAGTAAAAATGTCAGCAGCAATGAAATACCACCAAATGAAAGCTCTATCAGTGAGAAGAAAAGGAGGTAAAATTCATTTGGGTGGTAAGTTGCATGACCGAGCAATAAATGGTGAAAGTAGTGTAGGTCAGAAGTGTAAAAAGTGGCCTGGTCTTTCAGGGTGTTTAAGCACTGGGGGCTGAGGTGGTTAAGGGGTAATTGAATACACAGTGAAAATTTTAAATAGGGCCACCAAGGAGATATTAATCACCACAATCCAATACTCCAAAAAAAAAAAAATACGACAGTTATACTTTAACCTCTTCCGGACATAGGGCGTACAGGTACGCCCTTATGTCCTGGTACTTAAGGACACAGGGCGTACCTGTATGCCCTGTGTATTTTCGATCACCGCCGCGCGGCGGGCGGTGATCGGAACTGGGTGCCTGCTCAAATCATTTAGCAGGCACCTGGGGCAAATGCGCCGGGGGGGTCCTGTGACCCCCCCGTGTATGCGATCGCAGAAAACTACGATTTCCGGGTTAAAACTACGTTTCCGGGTTATTCGGGTCTCTGAGGACCCGATAACCCGGAACAGGATGGTGATCGGTGGTGTGATTTTACCCCACCAATCACCATCCTGCGATCCTGAGTGGGGATGGTGACATCACCTCTCAGGATCGCTTCTGATTGGTTGGTGGGCGGGCCGGCGCCAGTTTCAAATGATAGCAGCGCTCCTCTCCTCCTCCTTTTGTGTCCGGAGCCCGAGGAGAGAGGAGCGCTGCCTGCACGTGTCTGATCTGTGCCCCAGCACCCATCCTTGCCCCCAGGACCCGATCTGTGCCCCAGCACCCCCATCTTTAGCACCAGGTAATTAGGGAAAGTATAGGGAAAGGTTGGGCAAGGATATAAAAGGGAAAGTTAGTGGTAAAAAAAAGTTTTGTTGCATCCCCCTCCCCCCCACAACTTTTTTGGGGCGCAGGCATTTATTTATTAATTTTTTTGTGCATACGCTGATTGTGGCCGGCACTGTTAGCGTCCGGCCACTGTTAGCGCATCGCACACCCCACCGCTGATCAACTTCGGATGGTTGATCAGCAGTTTTGATTTATTTTTTTACTTTTTTATCACATTTTTCCCCCTTTTTTTAGTTAGTCTTTTTTTTTTTCTGTTAGTTTTAGGGATAAGTCCGCGAACACCTGTGCCCCCACACACACGCACGCCAAATAAAGATTTACACACACGCACATACACATGCAGACACACACTCCCCTATGGCCCGCCGGACGTTCTCGGCCGAGGAGGCATACGCCCAGCTTACCTCTGACTCCGAGAGTCCCAGTGAGGACGAGGATGACCCCACGTTCCTGTTGTCATCCGCGTCCTCCTCATCATCTAGCGATGATGATGAGCCCCCGAGGCGGCGGAGACGCCGCCAGGCGGAGCAAGGGGACCGCCATGTTAGGGACCCTGTGGCCCAGCCTAGTACGAGCAGCTCTGGGGCTCGTACTAGTTTTCCTGGCCCACCAGTTAAATCCACCGGAGCACCCTGCCGGTGAACTAGTCTGGTGTAGCCCAGAGCGATACGAGCCCGTGATTCCTGATTTTGTAGGCCAATCAGGAATCCAGATTTCCACAGTGGGCTACACTGAATATGACTTTTTTTGTCATTTTTTCAGTGACCCACTGGTAAATCTGATGGTGGAGCAGACGAACCTGTACGCCCAACAGTTCGTTGCTCAACACCCGGGCTCCTTTTTGGCCAGGCCCGGTGGCTGGACGCCGGTCAGTGCAGCCAAAATGAGGACATTTTGGGGCCTCGTGCTGCATATGGGCCTGGTCAAGAAACCTAGTGTCAGGCATTACTGGAGTGGGGACGTCCTCTACCAGGCCCCACTTTACAGTACGGCCATGACACGCTCCCGCTTTGAGGCCATCCGGAAATGTCTGCATTATTCAGATAATGCAGCATGTCCTTCCCAAGGTGATCCTGCCTATGACCGTCTGTATAAGATACGGCTTGTCATCGATCATTTTGGGCACAAATTTGTACAGGCCTATGTACCTGGAAGGGAGGTCGCGGTTGATGAGTCTCTCATTGCATTCAAGGGGAGACTCATTTTCCGCCAGTATGTGCCCTCCAAGCGGGCGAGGTATGGCGTGAAGCTATACAAACTTTGTGAGAGTACCTCAGGGTACACTTACAAGTTTCGTGTATACAAGGGGCGAGATTCCCGTATTCAACCCCCAGAATGTCCCCCCACTCTGGGTGTTAGCGGGAAACTTGTGTGGGACCTTATGTACCCACTGCTAGATAAGGGTTACCACCTTTACGTGGATAACTTTTATACTAGTATCCCCTTGTTCCAGTCCCTTGCCGCCAGATCCACGTCCGCTTGTGGGACCGTGCGGAAAAATCAACGCGGCCTCCCTGCCCACCCCTCCAGGTACCTATCCCCAGGGGTGCGACCCGTGCCCTTACCACTGGAAACCTGTTGCTGGTCAGATATAAGGACAAGAGGGATGTCCTTGTACTGTCCACAATTCATGGTAATGGCATCACCCCTGTCCCTGTGCGAGGTACCACGGCAACGGTCCTCAAGCCCGATTGTATCGTCGACTACAATCAGTATATGGGAGGAGTTGATCACTCTGATCAAGTCCTCAAGCCATATAATGCCATGCGCAAAACCCGGGCATGGTACAAAAAAGTTGCGGTCTACTTGGTGCAGGTTGCCTTGTACAACTCTTTTGTACTATCCCGAAGTGCTGGCAACACAGGGACATTCCTTCAGTTCTATGAGGCAGTCCTGAAGGCCCTGATCTTTTCGGGAACTAGAGGCGCCCGGATCGTCCCTGGCCAACACTTTCCAGGTGTGGTCCCCCATACTGGAAAGAAGGGACGAACCCAAAAAAAGTGCAGAGTGTGTCGCAGGAGGGGGATACGGAAGGACACCACTACTCAGTGCGACACGTGCCCCGATCATCCGGGCCTCTGCATTGACGGTTGTTCAGGGAGTATCACTCTTCCATGGAGTACTAAATTTATATCCCAATTTAGCCACTGACAGCGGATAAAAAAACTGGTTCTCAGACTTTAAAATAATTTAAAAAAGGTATACAACTTAGGTATCGCTGCGTCGGTAATAAGCTCCTCTATAAAAATACCCCATGACCTAACCCCACAGATTAACATGGTCCAAAAAAAAAAAAAAAAGAACTTTTTTTGTCACCTTACACAACAAAAATGTTAATAGCAAGTACCTTATAGATCATCCTCATTGTGTTAGCACACGGTCTTGTCCCGCTTTTCTGCCATGTATATGCATGGAAAAATCGCTTTATGAAGTACTCTTCTCCAGCTCCACAAGTCACGGTAGAAGTCAAGGGGGTAGCCCTTCCCTCACTCCAGGCTGTAACTCCCCTGCCCTAACCCCGCCTCTATGCAGTCTAATTGACACCCGGCTCAGTCGCCGGGACCGCGCTTGTACAGGCGGCGCATGCGCCGTCGGACTCAAGCGCGATCCTGTAACTGAATCGCGCATGCGCCGTCCCCGATGCCTGCCTGTCTTCTCTTCCTCACGCGCGATTCAGTTACAGGATCGCGCTTGAGTCCGACGGCGCATGCGCCGCCTGTACAAGCGCGGTCCCGGCGACTGAGCCGGGTGTCAATTAGACTGCATAGAGGCGGGGTTAGGGCAGGGGAGTTATAGTCTGGAGTGAGGGAAGGGCTACCCCCTTGACGTCTACCGTGACTTGTGGAGCTGGAGAAGAGTACTTTATAAAGCGATTTTTCCATGCATATACATCACAGAAAAGTGGGACAAGACCGTGTGCTAACACAATGAGGATGATCTATAAGGTACTTTTGATAGTTTATTAAGTGAAATGCAGGTGAAAGGTTCGCTTTAACAACCAAACAAAACTTAATATTTATTACCCTGATACTGCAGTTTACAGAAACGCCACATTTGTGGTCGTAAACTGCTGTATCAGTAAAAGGCAGGGCGCAAAAGGAAAGGACCGACATGGTTTCTGGAAGGCCGATTTTGATGGCCTTTTTTATTGACACCATGTCCCTTTTGAAGCCCCCCTGATGCCCCCCTAGAGTAAAAACTCCACAAAAGTGACCCATATAAGAAACTACACCCCTCAAGGTATTCAAAACTGATTTTACAAACTTTATTAACCCTTTAGGTGTTCCTCAACAGTTAATGGCAAATGGAGATGAAATTTCAGAATTTCAATTTTTGGTAACCTTGCCTCACAAAAATGTAATATAGAGCAAACAAAAATCATATGTACCCTAAAAATAATCCCAACAAAACCGCCACCTTATCCCGTAGTTTCCAAAATGGGGTCACTTTTAGGGAGTTTCTACTCCAGGGGTGCATCAGGGGGGTTGACACTGAAAATAAACCGGTCCATAAAAATTAGCCCTCCAAAAACCAAACGGCGCACCTTTCCCTCTACTCCCCGCTGTGTGGCCGTACAGTAGTGTACGGCCACATATGGGGTGTTTCTATAAACGGCAGAGTCAGGGCAATAAAGATACAGTCTTGTTTGGCTGTTAACCCTTGCTTTGTTAGTAGAAAAAATGGGTTAAAATGGAAAATTAGGCAAAAAAATAAAAGTTTAAAATTTCATCCCCATTTGCCAATAACTCTTGTGCAACACCTAAAGGGTTAACAAAGTTTGTAAAATCAGTTTTAAATACCTTGAGGGGTGTAGTTTCTAGAATGGGATCATTTTTGAGTGGTTTCTATTATATAAGCCTCACAAAGTGACTTCAGACCTGAATTGGTCCCTAAAAATTGGGTTATTGAAAATCTCTGAAAAATTTCAAGATTCGCTTACAAACTTCTAAGCATTGTAATATCCCCAAAATATAAAATATCATTCCCAAAATGATGCAAACATGAAGTAGACATATGGGGAATGTAAAGTAATAACTATGTTTGGAGGTATTACTATGTATTATAGAAGTAGAGAAATTGAAACTTGGAAATCAGCATTTTTTTTTCAAATTTTTGGTAAATTTGGTATTTTTTTATAAATAAAAATGATTTTTTTTTTTACTTCATTTTACCACTGTCATGAAGTACAATATGTGACGAAAAAACAATCTCAGAACGGCCTGGATAAGTCAAAGCGTTTTAAAGTTATCACCACTTAAAGTGACACTGGTCAGATTTGCAAAAAATGGCCTGGTCCTTGAGGTGAAATAAGGCTGTGTCCTTAAGGAGTTAGGTCTGACTTTTCTGAAGAAATGCTGCAAATCGAAATCCATTTGAAAGCTGTCAAACTCTGCTGTGGGGCTAAATGACAGGCCTCTCTGAAGAGCAGAGATCTGTTCAGAGTCCAGACACCGAGACGACAGGTTTATGACTAAAGATGGAGTCTTACCTGCGACCTGGTTTGTATCGTCTGGCTCTGCGTCGCCCCTGATGTTCCGCCGGTGTTGCTTCCGCCCCGCTCGCCTCCTCCTCCACGCGGACGCCGGCCGCCTCTCCAAAAAAATGGACGAGTATCGCGAGAACCAACTGACTCGTTGCCGGAACTTGAGCTCTGAGAACCATATCTCGCGGGTTTTCTATATCCAAGCTGCGATTGCAAACCAGCGTCCTGCCATCTGTAGACTCGATTAAGGTAATAGTCCTCGCTGTCGCGCAAAAATTTTGATCTTTTCTTTTCCTCGGTTTCTTGTTTATAAGCCGCAATTTGAATGTTAACGGCTTCTTTCAGCTTTTTGAAATCGTCAGAGGAAAGAGAATCGCGCAGCTGTTGTTCAGTGCTGGTGACTTGTTCTTTTATTTCGACAATCGCTTTCTGTATGCGCTTAATGGTTAGAAGTATGAGGTCATACGAACATTTGTTGATGATATGTTCGAAATGCCTGCAATATTCTGTGTCCTCAGGGAAAAGGTCGGACGTAGGTGTACCCTTAGACCTCTCTGTATCCTACCGACCTTGTGATATTCGGCTAAAGTAGCCACATGCAATTCATAGGAAGTAAGTCTCCTTAGTTCTCTCTCCAAGTGCCGCTTTTTATATTCACTTGTAGGAATATTCAAGAAATCAAGAAATGCGAACCAGACGTCACTTGCGATAAAATCTGTTCGGCACCCGTATTATCAAAGCTGAGAGTAATATTCGTAGTACTCATTTGGAATTGGCGGTGCACGTACCAGAAGAATCTGAATAATCGAAGAGGGAAACAGGTCAGCACTTCACCTTTCAATTGCACGCTGCACGGGAGAGGAGCAACCTCCAACGGATAATGAAGTAGTAAATCCCAGCAGCTGTATCTTTTATAAATAGGTTTCTTTTTATTTCATCAAAAGAAAAGTCCTATAACCAGGACGCCTTTCGGCATGCAAGCCTTTCTCAACAGGTGCATCCAACAAAAGATATCAAACTATATATAGGTCTAGACACAGCTGCTGGGATTTACTACTTTATTATCCTACCTGGGTACGGCTGGAGTCCTGGATCCTGGCTCACTTGCAATAAAATGAGTGTGTTGCTAGTAGGAGTAATAGAGGAATTTGCAGCAGTAATTGAGATCCAGACCTTAAGTAAAGTTCAAACTTGTCTTTACTGGTAGTAGCTTTCATCCGAACAAGGTACAGCAATAGTCTTTGGTCCCAGCATGTATTGGCAATGTGTGGCAGGAATATATCTTCTGGTCTATTATGTGCCTGGAGCTTGCAGGAAAAGGACGTCTGCTTGTTAGCTCTGTAATGTGGCAGGAATTTGGCTTCGGCGCTTACTATCTTCTGCTGTGTGGGGACTGACTAGCTGAGGAGGAATATGGCTTCTCCTGGGGTCTCTGAACGGTACTCACAGCTATCTTCACAGGGTATGGTTCTTCCTGGGACTGGAGTTGTCTGCTTGCTTCCTTCCAGCTGGGGCTGCAAGGCTCAGGCTGGGGATGATGATCAATGTCTCAGCCGAGACAAGATCCTGGCTTTGGATCCGTATGTCTGGGAGCTCCTACACGCACAGCCTTCCCCTAGTAGGGGAGTCTGGCACACTAACCTCTAACTTCCTTCCCTCCCCATGAGGCAGGATATGGGCGCTGCCCATTTCTGCTCACAGAGGGGGGAGCTAAACTGGAAAGAACTATTCCAGTCTAGAAACACTAAACTGGCTTAAGTCCCTGCTAACATTGCTGCCACCTGCTGGTGAACATAAAGAATGACAACAAAATACATTTACAAGGCTTAGAATGCACATATGTGAGAATATGATGTGAAATTACATTAGATGACAAAGCTAATGCCCTTAAAGGGCTTCTGTCACCCCTCAAAAGTCATTTTTCATTTTTAGGCTAATTAAAATCCTTACAGTGCGATTATTCAATATATAGCGCTCCTACCTTTTTCTGTGCCTTAGTTTCTTTAAAAACCGCACTTTTATAATATGTTAATTACCTCGCTACCAGCAAGTTGGGCGGTTACTTGCTGGTAGCCGCCGCATCCTCCTTTAAAAAAAACGCCCCCTCCTCCTGTTGATTGACAGGGCCAGCGAGCACTCTCCTCCTCCGGCTGGCCCTGTCTGCGCCTTACGTGTCTTCATTCGGCGCAGGCGCTCTGAGAGAAGGACGCTCGCTTCCTCAGCACTTCCTCAGTGCACCTGCACCGATGATGTCTTCTCTTTCGAGTTTAGAGGTGACGTCATCGGCGCAGGCGCACTGAGGGAGTGCTGAGGAAGCAAGCGTCCTTCTCTCAGAGTCAAATGAAAAATGACTTTTGGGGGTGACAGAAGCCCTTTAACAGGTTGTAGCGGGGTAAAAGCGTTTAGTAACCAAACTCTGGGGTGTTACACCTGCACCCCCCCCCCTTCCCTATAACCAACCCCCCTTCCCAGCTCACCAATCCAAGACCCCCCCCCCCCCGGGATCCCTGAACCAAACCCCCCATCATGTTGGTCTCCCCTTATGGGCTCTGCCCCAGTCCAGCCTTTGCCAAGAGCTATCTATCAGTATTCTGGGGAAAGACCCACAACCAGAGCCTGCTAGGCCTGCTTAAGTGTCTGTGAATAAGCCAGCTATATCTCCAAAATGTCACTCTATAGTCAGTCAGGAAGCACAAGCTCCAATTCCTGATGCAGTTCAGGATCAAGTCAATTTCCTAACCAAAATTCTGGAGAAAGTATGCCAAAATCTAGAACAGTGGGAGAAACCCTTATTGCTGGAGGATGAGACACCGTCACCAAGGAAACATTACCCTCCTGATTATAAAGAGACTTATCCCAGAAACTCTGGTCGACGCCCCACTGACCGCTTTAAAGAGCAAAAGCGACCCATTTGTAGATACTGTCACAAGCCAGTCCATACAAAAATGATGTGCTGGCAGTTAAAAGGTCAACCCACGAGTCCAAGGACCGCCCCTCGGGAGGTAAAGCAGTAGGTCCAGATAATCCAAGCTGATGCCCAGATATATAGGATCCCATCCAGAAGTGGTTCTCAGAATCAATGGGGTTCCCTTTGTTGCCTTATTGGACACCAGATCTCAAGTCACAACTATCCAGCAGACTGCATTTGAGAAATACTGGGACCACAACCAGCTGACACAGCCACCAGAATCCTGGTTGAACATTGTTGCCACCAACGGCAAACCCGTGCGAGTAAATGGATACTGGGAGCCAACTCTTCAGGTGGGAGGAACCACGCAATCTCAAAAAGGTATCATTGTTGTGCAAGTCAGGGAAGATAACAACCCTCCAGTAGTCCTTAGGAACTGTTATACTGAAATGCTTGAAGTTTTACACAAGTCTATGTCTACCGCTTCACCCACCTCCAAAAAGGTGATACAACAGACCATCCGTGTATTAAGTGCACAACAGAAATTTGCTAATGAGAAAGGAGAGATTTGCTGTGCTCGCATCAAGAGGCTTAGTGACCGTTTCTCAAGGTAAAGTGCCAATACGTCTCCTGAATGTAAGTAGTAGCAGTAAAAAACAGCACTGCCCTGTTGCTCAGTTGTTACAAGTCACTTTTCAAGTGTACCTGTAGCTATGACTGAACAGTCTACTCGGAAGCTTAATACTCAAGATCATACTCCAGATACTTTATGATGGAAAGAATTCAATGTGGGAGATACTTCTACACCTGAGGAACAAATTGAAGGAGTTTTAAAAGTCATGAAGGAACATCATCAAGCCTTCAGTAAACATCCTTCAGATTATGGAGAGGTCAGTGTAATCAAGCACACCATCCCTACGGGTTCACACCCTCCAATCAAAGACAGGCACCGGTCTACACCATCAACTATGTACCAATCTGTGAAAAAGATGATCCAGCAGATAAAAGATTAAAAAATCATAGAAGACAGCCATAGTCCATGGGCTGCACCTCTCGTCCTTGTCCGAAAGAAAGATGGTAACATTCGATTCTGTGTGGACTACAGGAAGATTAATCAAATTACCCACAAGGATGCCTATCCTTTACCAAGAATCGAGGAGTCCTTGACAGCATTAGGATCCTCGGCTTACTTTTCTACTCTGGATTTAGCCACTGGGTACTGGCAAGTACCCGTGGCTCCTGAAAACCGTGAAAAAAACTGCATTTACTACTCCTATGGGCCTATTTGAATTTAACTACATGCCTTTTGTACTTTGTAATGCACCTGGAACTTTCCAAAGACTAATGGAATGCTGTTTAGGCCACAAGCACTTTGAAACTGTCTTGTTATACCTAGATGATGTCATCATATACTCTAAATCCTATTAAGACCACTTAAAACATCTTGCAGAAGTTTTTCAAGTCCTCATCAAGCACAGACTCAAGATCAAACCATGTAAGTGCTACCTACTAAAACCAGAAGTCAAGTACCTGGGACATGTTGTTAGTTCGGAAGGTGTCAAGACAGATCCAGAGAAGATAGCTTCAGTCCAGAATTGGCCTACTCCTACCACAGTAAAAGAAGTGAGAAGTTTTCTTAGTTTTGCAGGATACTACAGACATTTCATCCCTCACTTCGCCCAGATTGCTGAGCCGATACAATAACTCCTGAGAGGACATCCCAAGAAGTACCAGAAAGCCCAGATACCAATAGAATGGAATGAAGAGAGATATCGCTTTCCAACTCCTGAAGAAGAGGTTGACCGAACAAACTGTCTTAGGCTATCCAGATTACCAACATCCATTCCATCTCTACACTGATACCAGTAAGAAAGACCTGGGAGCTGTTCTGTCTCAAATGCAAGAAGGTAAGAGTAATTGCTTATGCTAGCAGATCTCTTAGAGGTGCCGAGAGAAATGATCAGAACTACAGTTCCTTCAAGCTGGAATTCCTCGCACTTGTGTGGGCTGAGACTGAAAAATTACCTCGAAGCAACCCCATTTGTGGCCTATACTGATAACAACCCACTGGCGCACCTCAACACAGCCAAGTTAGGAGCCTTAGAACAAAGATGGGCCTCATGTCTTGCCAACTACAACTTCGTGGTCAAGTACAGAACAGGCAAGTCAAATGAGAATGCAGATGCCTAATCCCGTCTGCCTACCAGAGAAGACCCTATCAAACAGGAAGACATTTGGGAAGAAGTAGAGATGCCGGCTTTCTACAAACAATTTACGCAACAAGATGTTATCACTAGAGATGGCCTTGCGGTTCGCTCGGCGGTCTTTTCGCTGCGAACTTTGCCTGTTCACTATTAGCCGTACATGCAAACATATGGAGATATTCACGCCTGCCATATTCTTTTACATTGTGAAGAACTTCGACCCATGACACATCCATCAGGTGGTACAGGACAGCCAGGTGAGACGTTTCAGCACATGGACATACCCCCTATCTTATAAATAAACCTGATCTGGCTGCCATTTTACATTCAGTGTTTTGTCAGTGTAGGGAGAGGTTGCTGTGTGGAGCAGGGACAGGCTGTTAGGGACACCAAACGCTAGCTAATAGGGCCACAAAAGTCATTTTATGGACTGGTATAGGTGTGCTATCAATAGGTGTGATACAGAGAGTGATGCGATATACTTATAATATACTTTTATAATAAGTCAAAAACACATAGATCTATATAGTGATCACCTGGAAGTTAGGGGCTAGGGGCTTCCTAGGGCCATTTTTATATAGGGTAAGGTTCCGGACGGGTCGCTTTTATTAGGTCGGGTTGTCTGTGGTTAGGCTATCAGGGCCAGAATAGCACCCCCCTGTAGGGCAATATCAGGGACAGTTCTTTGCCCACCCTGTCCTTCAATACCACATCATCATCTAGCCCAGGGATGGATGTTTTTTGCTTTCCCTCCGGGATTCATGGATGTGCACTGGAACCCCCCGGATTGTGGTAGGACATATGGTTTCTGATTTGGTGCCGCCGAGCACCTGATTTAGTGCCGCCGAGCACTTGTTATTGCCTATCACATCTATGCTTTTTGCTTAACTTTAATAATTTAATTTATTTTCATTTTGAGAGATATCTTTTCCATTCACACGTCTGCAAAATGGGTCCGCATCCGTTCTGCAATTTTGCGGAATGGTGCAGCCCCATTCATTTTCAATGGGGCCGGAATGTGCTGTCCGCAAACGCATTTGCGGATCCGCACTTCCGCATCCGTGCTTCCGTTTCTGCAAAAAAATAGAACATGTCCTATTCTTGTCTGCAATTGCAGACAAGATTAGGCATTTTCTATTATAGTGCCGGCGATGTGTGGTCCGCAAATTGCGGAATGCACATTGCCAGTGTCCGTGTTTTGCGGATCCGCAAAACACTTACAGACGTGTGAATGGACCCTCATAGTAACATTATTAAAGGTTACGTTTTATCTTTATGTATATTCTAATGGATTGCCTTCCGTGTACAATGTTATAATATATTTTCTATGTTAGAAAGTATATTATAGTGCATTTGTATTGTGCGGCAGTTGTGTGCGGTTCTGCAGGTATATAGAGGGACAAGCGTTATTGGAACAAATAATTTCTACTGGTGTGATATACCAGTCGCCCCCCAAAAAAAATGATTGAAGTGGGGTGTTATATACCAATATACTTTCTTTATAGTGCATTTGGGTACTGTATAATGCATTTGCGCATGCACGTACGCGAAAATTATATTGCCGATATTTCGCATTTAAAAAAATAATGAATGGAGATCGCAAATTCGAATAATACATCTGGTATGTCACTGTCCATGTTGTGGGACTATTTGTGCACTTCTAGTAATTATTTCTTGGCTGCAAATATGAGCTGAAGGTTTTTCAGGTTCGCCTGCCATTAAAATGAATGGGACCCGCTGCGAACTTGCGGTTCGCGAACATTTGATTGTGTTTGCGCGTTCGTAAACCGTCCCGGCAGATGTTCGTCCATCACTAGTTACCACCACCGAAGATAAAGAAGTCCTTAACTTCCAACAGCAGAGTAATCCGGAACCCCAAGTTGAGAAGGAAAGATGGATAAAGTTGCAAGCAGAGAGCAGAGTATTAGGGGAGCTACAAGATTTCTTCACTAGTGGAAGAACACCAGAAAGAATCCATAGAAAGAATGCAGATCCAAAGCTGCTCAAGCTATTGAGACACAGAAAGCAACTGTTCATGCAGAAAGGACTAATGTTAAAGGGGTTCTGCACTTTGTTTAAACTGATGATCTATCCTTGGCTGACGCACCCTTTCTGTCTGACCTCCACCATGATTCGGGCTGCGGCTTCCTCCCAGGTAAACTGCATTTGCATTTCACACTGGCCAATCAGCTTTTAGTAACGCAAGGATCCTGCTGCAGATTGGCCAGTGTATCAGGCAGCAGGAGACTAGGGTAGCCACTGGCTTCACGGACCTCACCAACCACGCCCCCAAACTACAAACCACGCCCACCTCTGTGAAGCCACGCCTCCATCGCCTGCACACACACACACACACTATCGCCTGCCTGCCCTCCCCGGGACAGGGGGTGGAATGGTGGAGGAGAGGTAAAAACAGGGGGTGTCCTGGTGGGGTCGGGGTGTGTGGAGCCAGACAGTTCCCCCTTCACAGTAGTAGTTATTAACCCCTTTCAGCAGTACCCCATTCACAGTATTTATTAACCCTTTTCAGCAGTTCCCCGAGGGGTTAATAAATACTGTGAATGGAGGACTGCTTAAAAGGGTTAATAACTACTATTGAAGGGCCTTCACATTAACCCTTTTCAGCAGCCCCTCATTCACAGTATTTATTAACCCCTTTCAGTCCCCTCTTCACACTTATTTATTCCCCCCTTTCAGCTGTCCCCAGGACCCACACAGTAGTTATTATTAACCCCTTTCAAAATTACCAGCGCCTGCCCTAATCCCCCTTTGAGCAATCACCGGCAGCTGACATCACAGACCAGTGAGTACCTCAGCGCAGCTGCGCTCCTCAGAGTCTGTTCCTTCACTTTCCGCGTGGCCGCGCCTGCACAAACCAGATTTGACTTGCGCAATGCAGGCGCTGCCGGACGCACGATGTGACGTCAGTGCGCTCTGC
This sequence comes from Bufo bufo, assembly GCF_905171765.1. NCBI lineage: Eukaryota > Metazoa > Chordata > Amphibia > Anura > Bufonidae > Bufo > Bufo bufo. Next base: position 242,087,228 of record NC_053389.1, on the reverse strand, counting down.
GTTGTGATGTGAGTGATCCTTAAAGTGCCCCGTGCTCGCCGAGTCTATAGTCGCCGATGACCACAAAAAAGGAGGACTTCTGGCCGTCCATCCTGGCCTTGTGCTGGACGGAGGACCACGAGTCTAAAAACCGGACATCTGGCCACCCTAATAGAAGCGTGCACCCAGCGTGGCAGAGTTAACCTCTCTGCGCTCACATGCTGCCCGCCATCTGCCCCCACCCCTGGCCCATACTGAAGGACCAGTCAGTGAACACAGAAGTGTGCCACAGTAAGAGGACAGCAGCAGACTTAATATAAAGCTCATATATGGTACTGGTTGGATATGGGTATTCTTGATGGGGGGAGGGCAGCAGCAAGCAGTGGGGTTTGGGGGGAAGGGGGCCCTGTAGGATCATAGAGGACTCAGGAGGACAGTGTGCTTTCCTCCAACTCCCCCCCCCCCCACTCCCCGGGGGGAAAAGGGGGGAAGCACACTGTCCTCCTGAGTCCTCTATGAGCCTACAGGGCTTCCCCAGCACATCAGTCACCTTGCAGGGGGGGGGGGGGGGGGGGGGGGGGAATATGATTGGTGACTATGTGCACGCTCAGCATCAGCAGCAAGGAGTTAAAGGGATTATCCAACCCCTATAATGACCCCCAAAATACCCGGGCCGGGCACCTTATTTACCTCATTCCACCGGCACCCGCATTGCTCTTGATGCCTGCACAGCCGTCACTGCCTTCCTCCCGTCACGCAGATGAATACATCCAGCGACATAGGGGGGTGCATCCAATAGCAGGCCACAATGGGAACGAGCCTCCCTAGCATCGCGGGTGACGCTAGCGAGGCTCATTTCCGATGCAGCCTGCTATTGGCTGCACCCCACCATTGGGCATAAGTATTATCTGTATGCGGTGCCTGGGAGTTTTGGAGGGCATAATAGGGGTGAGATAGCCCCTTTAACCCTTAGAATACTGGAGGTTTGAATTTGGAAAAAAAATACACCACAATTTTCCCACCTTTTTATGGATTTTGTTCCTACGCCATTTCCTTTGCGGAAAAACTGACCTGTGCCCTTCATTCTCTGGGTCAGTACGATTAGAATGATACCACATACTGTATGTATAGGTTTTTATGTCTAAATCAGGGGTGCACAACCTTTTTTGGTCTCGGGGCCGCATTGTCACATTGCTCTATTTCAAGGCCGCAAAAAAAAAAAGTTAATCAGCACTTGTTTGCATCAGCCTATTACACAGGCTGATGCAAAGTAAATGGGGAGGAATGATCACTACCACAGTCACTGCTCCCTCATTCAGTTCTGTTGATTATTGGCAGCAAATTCCTGATTACACGGTGAGATATGCACGGTGACAATAATTGTACGTCTTTCATCCTGATAAAACATGCAAATCAGCCGACAAACGAATGATCGCTTGTTTATCAGCTGATCAGCAGCAGTGGCGTGCCTAGGCTGTTTGGCACCCGGGGCGGGTCCTTTCTTTGGCACACCCCCCCTCCCCCCATACTTTAAGAAAATCGTAACCCCTCACAGAGTAGTATTGCCCTCATTGTTTTGTACAGATGTGTGCCAACATTGTGCCCCCTTTATAGTAGTTATGCCCTCATTGTGCCCCTCTCACAGTAGTTATGCCCTCTCTGTGCCCCTTTCACAGTAGTAATACCCTATCTGTGCCCCTTCACAGTTGTAATGCCCTCTTTGTGCCTCCTTCACAGTAATAATGCCCATTGTCCCCTTTTACAGTAATAATGCCCATTGTGTCCCATCACAGTAATAATGCCCTCTGTGTCCCCTCCATAGTAGAAATCCCCATTGTGCCCCCTTAATAGTAGTAATGCCCTCTGTGTTAGTAATGCCAATTGTGCCCCCTTCACAGTAATAATGCCCTCTGTGCCCCCTTCATAGTAGTAATGCCCTCTGTGCACTGTGCCCCCTCCATAGTAGAAATGCCCATTGTGTTCCCTTCACATTAGCAATGCCCATTGTCCACCCTCCAAAGTAAAAATGCCCATTGTGCCGCCTTCACATTAGCAATGACCATTGTGCCCCCTTCACATTAGCAATGACCATTGTGCCCCCTTTAAAAACAAAAAACAAAAAAACATGCAAACACAGTACCTACTCACCTTGTCCCGTTCCGGAAGCTCACATACTTCTCTTCTCTGCCGGCACAGATCGCTCTGCAGCACTGTGTGGGTGGAGCTTATGAAGATTCCCGGGCTGCAGGTTCCGCCCACACATGCTGGCAGCGCGATCCATGTCTGCAGGCTGAATGTTGGAGCGGGGAGAAGTCTTCCTGCTTCACCATTCAGAGCACCGCCGGCCTGAAGGAGAGGAGGAGCGCGGAGCAGTGAGTGACAGAACTGCAGCTCCCTGTGCTCCAGCAATGAGCGCTTCCATCTGTATTGATGGAAGCGCTCATTGCTTCTGGCCCCCACCTGAGAGCGATACCCGGGGCGGACTGCCCCCCACGCCTCTCCCTTAGTATCCCACTGCTGCAGAGCGCTCCTTGAGAAGAAGGCAGAAGTGCTGATAAACTGCACCTGCCTTCTCCTCGGCTCCCCCACTCTCACCAATAGCCAGGGACCCGTCCTGCTCCAGACTCCTGCTATAGTACAGGGGCAGGAGCGGTCATCCTTCCCTGTGTGGCGCTCCAGGAAGAAACACAGCTGATCGCATGATCAGCTGTGTTTCTGTCCAGCAGGACGGGGGCCGCAAACCTTGGCTCCGTGGGCCGCATGCGGCCCTCGGGCCGCAGGTTGTGCACCCCTGGTCTAAATAGTGTAAAAATACATTAACACATTGATAAAAATGTTTTATTTACTTTTTGACATCACCATATTCTGACCCCCATAACTTTTTTATAGTTATATCTACTGAGTGGTGTGGGGCTAATTTTTTGCGGGATGAACTGTAGTTTTTATTGATACCATTTTGAAATGTGTAATTTTTAATCACATTTTATTAATTTTTTGGGGGTGAGAGAAGTGATGAAAAAATGGCACTGGTAGCAAAGGGGTTAGGATGTGGGGGATGGGCTGTGTCAGGCTTTAGCACAGTGGACACAGGCAGGAGGAGTGATTTGTATGCGAGCAGTGATGTGTGCTGTACATGGCTCACTGCAGCCCCAGGGAGACAGAGAGAGTAAATGGGAAAGTGAAAGTGATTGACATCTACGAAATTACCAAAGAGAACAGAGTACCACAAATAGTGCACCGCAACCGTCTCAAGTTGTGTTTGAAAGAAATTGTCCAAGAAGAAACTCCATCCACAGAACAATTGTCTGAAAAGCCACCTGATCCAGAGGAACCAACACAGTCTATTCGAAAATTACTATTAGACTCAGATCCCCTTCAGTGGTTCCTTACTCCATGGCTTAACACTTTTGTTCCTGCAAAGACTAATGCAGCCCCACTTCAGCCAGAAGAACTACCTCGTGAAGGACCCTCAGATGCTCAATATGTACCAAGTTATCTTGAACCAAGGCCTATAGAGCAACATGGTGATGGACCATGTGATTGGACCATGTGATCTGACGTCACCACAGGTCCTTTAGCCGGCAGCTCATGATTAAAGAAGTAAGAAGAGACCGGCAGCTACGCGATCAAGAGGAGAAGGTGAGTTAATTATCTTTTAACCCTCAATTGACCACCTACTAAGCATTCTGTATTAAAGAATGCTATTATTTTCCCTTATAACATGTTATAAGGGAAAATAATAACATCTACACAACACCGAACCCAAACCTGAACTTCTGTGAAGAAGTTCGGGTCTGGGTACCACAGTCAGTTTTTTATCACGCGCGTGCAAAACGCATTCCACCCGCGCGATAAAAACTAAACAACGGAACGCAATCGCAGTCAAAACTGACTGCAATTGGGTACCTACTCGCACGGGTTTGCCGCAACGCATCCGGACCTTATCCGGACACGCTCGTGTGAACTCAGCCTAATACAGGTTATATTAATCGCATTGCGAATTCAATTTAGAGCTGGGTTCCTAATGGTTGTATTGCTAGAAAATAACGAAGATTGAGAATATAGTCCTATATTCGTTATATTCGTCAATTCTAGCAATACAACCATTAGGAACTCAGATCTAAGTTGTAATCGCAATGCGATTAATACAGGTTATATTAATCGCATTGCGAATTCAACTTAGAGCTGGGTTCCTAATGGTTGTATTGCTAGAATATAACGAAGATTGAGAATATAGTGCTATATTCGTTATATTCGTCAATTCTAGCAATACAACCATTAGGAACTTAGCTCTAAGTTGAATTCGCAATTTGATTAATGCAGGTTATATTAATCGCATTGCGAATTCAACTTACCACACTCTACGTCAACTACGTAATTTTCCATGGGAGTTTTGCCATGGATCCCCCTCCGGCATGCCACAGTCCAGGTGTTAGTCCCCTTGAAACAACTTTTCCATCACTATTGTGGCCAGAAACAGTCCCTGTGGGTTTTAAAATTCGCCTGCCTATTGAAGTCTATGGCGGTTCGCCCGTTCGCGAACATTTGCGGAAATTTGCGTTCGCCGTTCGCGTCATGTGCCCAGAGATGGACTTTGACGCACTAGAGCCCTCCGTGATCTACAACCATCATGCCTTATGCTCAGGGAACGAACTCGTACCCTGTGAGCCTCCTGAGAAGTTTCCTTTCTGTTTATATTATGGACTATCCTTGTCTTTACTGTTCGCTGTGCCAGGTCAGCGCCCCCAGATCCCCAGTTACAAGAGAAACTACGGCCCTAGTCACCCATGCTATATTGTGATGCTCTTGATATATATTCCTAACCCAATTCTCTTGCAGCCAAAGAAGAGAAACCACAAGAATGGGATAATGGTATTGTGTATATGCATGCATGCTCTTTTTATATTTTTCAGGTGATGCATCATCGTGACAAGAGTGCGTCGATGATGACTTACATTAAAGCAGGGGGGATGCAGCGTCCTGAAACACACTGCTTAATAATGTGATTGTGTTTCATGTAAATTGTGCTTGTATAGGAGTTCCAATAAAGTTGCATAGGGAGGGGGAGGTTCTAACCAGACTCCCAGGGCTAACTCTGGCCTACACACAGTACAGAGATGAAGGAGAAAGAAGGTCAGAGTGTGTGTGTGATATCTGAGGAAAAACTGCACATCAGCCATCATTTTAGAGAGTTATAAAAACTTAATAGTTAGTTCCATGTGCCAGCACATAGAAGGAAAAGATTACAGAAGAACCAGGCAACTCAGAGAGGGAGTGAGAATGTTGGCAAAGGAAGGTAACTGTCGTTTATCAGGCTCTAGTCTCCTTTGCATGAGGTGGAGAGATTCTAAGCGGCAAGCTGCCCACCATAACCAAGGACAGAAAGGCCATTTGTCAGAATATAGTATTCCTAGAGAGGATACAGAGGTATATGATTATACAGTAGAGTAGAAATAGTCCATCCCTCCAGCCTGTAGAAAATAAGGGAGAAAGATTGATTGTCATAGAAAACTGCCCCTTATCCAACATTTGGGAACTAATCTCAATTACTGTAAAAGCTGCCTTGCTGTAAATTGACAAAGCTTTTCCACATTTCGGCCATGGTAACCCTGCCTTCTGAGGTGCTGGCGGTACCCCAGCTGCGTTGGCAACCTCTTCCTCGTCCTCTGCATTCGCCTTGTGCTTCCTCTGTGCCCCTGCTGTCAGGTGGGAATGCCACCAGCAGTGCGTCTACCAGCGAGCGCTTGTACTCGCGCATCTGACGGAATTAAGGACGGTACGTTGTCCTTGTAATGGGGATCCAGCAGCGTTGCCACCCAGTAATCAGCACAAGTTAGAATGTGGGCAACTCGGCGGTCGTTGCAGAGACACTGCAGCATGTAATAGCTCATATTGCCTTTTTATTTAGCTTAGGATTGATATATGTTTATCCAAGGCATGGTTTACTGTGGATTTTCCAAACACATCTGCTAGGAGAATTTTTTGTCTTAATATAATGGGTCCGAAGGGTTTAAAAAAGAATCATTACTCACCTTTACCAATCCTTTAATGCTGCTTTCGTCTCTTCTGCACTTTACTACCTGGTCAAGCTCCACATGTTGGAAATGCCAGGATAGCACCACTCAGCCAGTCACTGGCCTTAGCAGTGACCCAACCTTAGCATCTTATTGGCTAAGAAGGCCTTTCCTGGCATATAGCACAAGAAGTAGCAAGATGGTGCTTGGTGATTATATAGGCAAGCATGCCAGATATTTAGCATTGATCAGCTTGAAATGCACAATCCTCACACTCCAGTAACATCTAACAATCTAAAACTGCATTCTAATTAAATTATTAGTCTGTTTCAAGGGAACCAGAAGAATTCTAAAGGGTCCTTTAAATGGGCCAATAATTGTACAGATTATTGCTAATGGTCGTTCATAGTAACGATCATTAGCGATGATCGGGCAGTGTAAATGTGCCGCAGATTAACCGATAAACAAGCAACATGCTTGTTCATCGGGTAATCAGATCATTTGTGCGCACGCAAAAATGATAGTTTACTGGCAGCAGATTGTGCTGTGTAAACATGATATCCTGCCGGCAAACGAATCAGCATAGGGAAGAGCAATGGCATTGTGGCAGGTGCAGCACTATGAAGTGCCTTTTGCGCTGTGGCATTAGAAGAATTTTGATATCTCTGACTTTTAGTCTAACCAGACTGTCTGTTACTCTGTAATTCCTCTAGCGCTGTTCTATGGAAACAGTAGGTTTAGAGAGCACACCAAATGCTTGAAATAACTTCTTTATTAACTTCAACTTTTCTTCATATAACACTGCCGCCTCCGCAGCAGATAGTCTATGAATAAAACACGTGTTGAAAAGATATCACAAAATGGCGGTATGCATAATATGGTGGTTCAACTGTTCAATCTTGTCATTCAACATAGAATGGTGGATATATTTCTCTCTTGAGTATCTGTACTCTCACTTTAAGTTATTTAAGCACTTTGTGATCTCTCTGAGAGGTATATCTGAGGTCTAACTTATAGTTCTACTTGCTGAATTTGGTCGCAATTTGCAGTATGCTGTTAGCAGTAACTACAGGGAGTGCAGAATTATTAGGCAAGTTGTATTTTTGAGGATTAATTTTATTATTGAACAACAACCATGTTTTCAATGAACCCAAAAAACTCATTAATATCAAAGCTGAATATTTTTGGAAGTAGTTTTTAGTTTGTTTTTAGTTTTAGCTATTTTAGGGGGATATCTGTGTGTGCAGGTGACTATTACTGTGCATAATTATTAGGCAACTTAACAAAAAACAAATATATACCCATTTCAATTATTTATTTTTACCAGTGAAACCAATATAACATCTCAACATTCACAAATATACATTTCTGACATTCAAAAACAAAACAAAAACAAATCAGTGACCAATATAGCCACCTTTCTTTGCAAGGACACTCAAAAGCCTGCCATCCATGGATTCTGTCAGTGTTTTGATCTGTTCACCATCAACATTGCATGCAGCAGCAACCACAGCCTCCCAGACACTGTTCAGAGAGGTGTACTGTTTTCCCTCCTTGTAAATCTCACATTTGATGATGGACCACAGGTTCTCAATGGGGTTCAGATCAGGTGAACAAGGACGCCATGTCATTAGATTTTCTTCTTTTATACCCTTTCTTGCCAGCCACGTTGTGGAGTACTTGGACGCGTGTGATGGAGCATTGTCCTGCATGAAAATCATGTTTTTCTTGAAGGATGCAGACTTCTTCCTGTACCACTGCTTGAAGAAGGTGTCTTCCAGAAACTGGCAGTAGGACTGGGAGTTGAGCTTGACTCCATCCTCAACCCGAAAAGGCCCCACAAGCTCATCTTTGATGATACCAGCCCAAACCAGTACTCCACCTCCACCTTGCTGGCGTCTGAGTCGGACTGGAGCTCTCTGCCCTTTACCAATCCAGCCACGGGCCCATCCATCTGGCCATAAAACCTTAGAAAAATCAGTCTTGAGATATTTCTTGGCCCAGTCTTGACGTTTCAGCTTGTGTGTCTTGTTCAGTGGTGGTCGTCTTTCAGCCTTTCTTACCTTGGCCATGTCTCTGAGTATTGCACACCTTGTGCTTTTGGGCACTCCAGTGATGTTGCAGCTCTGAAATATGGCCAAACTGGTGGCAAGTGGCATCTTGGCAGCTGCACGCTTGACTTTTCTCAGTTCATGGGCAGTTATTTTGCGCCTTGGTTTTTCCACACGCTTCTTGCGACCCTGTTTACTATTTTGAATGAAACGCTTGATTGTTCGATGATCACGCTTCAGAAGCTTTGCAATTTTAAGAGTGCTGCATCCCTCTGCAAGATATCTCACTATTTTTGACTTTTCTGAGCCTGTCAAGTCCTTCTTATGACCCATTTTGCCAAAGGAAAGGAAGTTGCCTAATAATTATGCACACCTGATATAGGGTGTTGATGTCATTAGACCACACCCCTTCTCATTACAGAGATGCACATCACCTAATATGCTTAATTGGTAGTAGGCTTTCGAGCCTATACAGCTTGGAGTAAGACAACATGCATAAAGAGGATGATGTGGTCAAAATACTCATTTGCCTAATAATTCTGCACGTAGTGTATTTGCAGATTGGTTGAGTATGATCTGTTATGGTTGTATGCAATTTGGATTGCAATATGGAATTTTAATGGTTGCAATTGTAAACTTTGTAGTTTGCAATTGGTGGAACTGTAAGTAAACATACATATAACCAGTTCAGTATACAGTTATAATCACTATATTATAACAGTAGGAACATTATATAACTGTTTTAAATACCTCTTGCTTCCATAAAACACAGCTCTTAGTGGAGAGAATGTCTGTTTAGCTTCTCTCCTCTGGTGTAATGATTCTAGCAGCTTCTGCTAGGGGAATTTTCCACACAGGCTGTGTGTGAGGCTGGCTGTGATTAGTTCTACTTGCTAAATTTGGTCGCAATTTGCAGTATGCTGTTAGCAGTAACTATTTGCAGATTGGTTGAGTATGATCTGTTATGGTTGTATGCAATTTGGATTGCAATATGGAATTTTAATGGTTGCAATTGTAAACTTTGTAGTTTGCAATTGGTGGAACTGTAAGTAAACATACATATAACCAGTTCAGTATACAGTTCTAATCACTATATTATAACAGTAGGAAAATTATATAACTGTTTTAAATACCTCTTGCTTCCATAAAACACAGCTCTTAGTGGAGAGAATGTCTGTTTAGCTTCTCTCCTCTAGTGTAATGATTCTAGCAGCTCCTGCTAGGGGAATTTCCCACACAGGCTGTGTGTGAGGCTGGCTGTGATTGGTCAAAACTCTTGCTATGTGTGAGTCTGGCTGTGATTGGTCAAGACTCCTGCCCAGCAACCACAGTTTAAATCTCTGCTTTCTGTTGTTTCTGCTGTGTCATTGAGCTTACCTTACATTATATAATGAATCTAAAAGGCTTATTATCTTTTCTGCTTCCGTGAACACAATATATATAACAGTTATATGACATTGAAACATGAAGTCACTGTAAATAACTCTGCTTTTGTCTTTAACACACAAACATAAGAACTGTATTAAGGTTATTGGCAGATTTAGCTGTATAAACATATAAGCTATATTAGTAACCTAGGACAGGTCTTAGCTGGCCAGCTACAGGCATTAGCGATCACTTCTCCCCATTCTCTGGAGGTCTCCTCCACCAGCGATCTGCAGACTGTCTGGAAGGCAAACTTCCTTCCAGGCTATCTGCTGTAATATTGTCCTATGGGACATTAAAGGGGTTGTCTCACTTCAGCAAGTGGCATTTATCATGTAGAGAAAGTTGATACAAGCCATTTTCTAATATATTGTTATTACTCATATTGCTTCCTTTGGTAGCTAGATTCATTTTTCCATTAAATTATACACTGCTCATTTCCATGGTTACAACCACTCTGCAATGCAGCAGCAGTGGTCATGTTTGCACACTGTAGGAAAAAATGCCAGCCTCTCTGGTGGCCGGGATAGGGGGAGCGCACATAAGCTAGTGCTTTTTTATATATACAAGCAATAGATGGATTGCAGGGTGGTCGTAACCATGGGAATGAGCAGTGTATAATGTGATGGAAAAATGAATCTAGCCAGCAAAGGAAGCAATATGGGCAATCACAATACATTAGTAACCGCCTTGTGTTAGCATTTATTATGTAGAGAAAGTTATTTGCTGAAGTGAGACAGCCCCTTTTTGTTTAGCTTTGAATGTGACTAGAGTATAATAATACAGTATATAGTGTGTGTATATAATATGTATAGTAGTATTCATGTGCCAAGCCTGATATAACTATACATACCTTGCTGTGATAGTTCTTGCACAGTCATTGCCTCACCCTTCACTTTTCACCTACTAGATACTTCTAACTATATAGGCACTTATCATTTTCCAATAGCTCATCTTTTGCCACTGATAAATCAGTAATCCTTTAGGGTAGTTGAGACCAACCTGTGACTCTCCAGTTGTGATGAAACGTCAAATTCCAGCATGCTGTGATATACTATGTCAGCGCATGCTAGGAGTTGTAGTATCACCACAGTTGAAGAGTCACATGTAGGAGATCACTGCTTTAGAGTATACTGAAATGATTAACGGTGACTGCATTGAAAAAAAAAGCTGAAAAACGGTCACAACTGCAACCATGGTTAACATTGGGGTCTTGCTGTGCTGGGGTCCTAGGTTCAAATCCAACCAAGGACATCTGCCTGGAGTTTGTATGTTCTCCCCGTGTTTGCATGGGTTTCCTCCGGGTTCTCCGGTTTACTGTCACACTCCAAAGACATACTGATAGAGAACTCCATTGGGGATGGCAAGTGGTGATCGTGCTGGCACACTATGGAAAAAGCGCCAGCCTCCATAGGCAGACAAGCACAGCTGTTCCCATCAGAATACACAGGGTACATTTGTCTGTTGTCATGGTGTTGTATAGGCCCGAATAGGAGTTTTAGAAACAAAATACATTTTACATACAAATACATGTACAGTCGTGGCCAAAAGTTTAGAGAATTACATAAATATTGGAAATTGGAAAAGTTGCTGCTTAAGTTTTTATAATAGCAATTTGCATATACTCCAGAATGTTATGAAGAGTGATCAGATGAATTGCATAGTCCTTCTTTGCCATGAAAATTAACTTAATCCCCAAAAAAACTTTCCACTGCATTTCATTGCTGTCATTAAAGGACCTGCTTAGATCATTTCAGTAATCGTCTTGTTAACTCAGGTGAGAATGTTAACGAGCACAAGGCTGGAGATCATTATGTCAGGCTAATTGGGTTAAAAGGGCAGACTTGACAGACTTGTTAAAAGGAGGGTGATGCTTGAAATCATTGTTCTTCCATTGTTAACCATGGTGACCTGCAAAGAAACGCGTGCAGCCATCATTGCGTTGCATAAAAATGGCTTCACAGGCAAGGATATTGTGGCTACTAAGATTGCACCTCAATCAACAATTTATAGGATCATCAAGAACTTCAAGGAAAGAGGTTAAATTCTTGTTAAGAAGGCTTCAGGGCGTCCAAGAAAGTCCAGCAAGCGCCAGGATCGTCTCCTAAAGAGGATTCAGCTGCGTGATCTGAGTGCCACCAGTGCAGAGCTCGCTCAGTAATGGCAGCAGGCAGGTGTGAGCGCATCTGCACGCACAGTGAGGCGAAGACTTTTGGAAGATGGTCTGGTGTCAAGAAGGGCAGCAAAGAAGCCAATTCTCTCCAAAAAAAACATCAGGGACAGATTGATCTTCTGCAGAAAGTATGGTGAATGGACTACTGAGGACTGGGGCAAAGTCATATCCTCCTATGAAGCCTCTTTCCGATTGTTTGGGGCATCTGGAAAAAGGCTTGCCCGAGAAGAAAAGGTGAGCACTACCATCAGTCCTGTGTCATGCCAACAGTAAAGCATCCTGAGACCATTCATGTGTGGGGTTGCTTCTCATCCAAGGGAGTGGGCTCACTCACAATTTTGCCCAAAAACGCAGCCATGAATAAAGAATGGTACCAAAACAACCTCCAACAGCAACTTCTTCCAACAATCCAACAACAGTTTGGTGGAGAACAATGCATTTTCCAGCACGATGGAGCACCGTGCCATAAGGCAAAAGTGATAACTAAGTGGTTCGGGGACCAAAACGTTGACATTTTGGGTCCATGGCCTGGAAACTCCCCAGATCTTAATCCCATTGAGAACTTGTGGTCAATCCTCAAGAGGCGGGTGGACAAACAAAAACGCACTAATTCTGACAAACTCCAAGAAGTGATTATGAAAGAATGGGTTGCTATCAGTTAGTAATTGGCCCAGAAGTTGATTGAGAGCATGCCCAGTCGAATTGCAGAGGTCCTGAAAAAGAAGGGCCAACACTGCAAATACTGACTCTTTGCATAAATGTCATGTAATTGTCGACAGGGCCGGTGCTACCATAAGGCAGACCAAGCGGCTGCCTTAGGGCGCACCCTGGGAGAGGGCGGAAAAATGAACCTTATTTTTTTTTATTTTTAAATCACTTACTTATGAGTTGCACCGCAGCGCGGCCGGTCTCCCGCCCCAGCCTGCGTGTGCCTTGCGGCCCCGGCCCTCGCTCACAGAGCAGCACGGGCCCGGCAACACGGTCATGGGGTCAGGCCAGGGGGGTGTGACTGGCGACTGACTGTGTCTGTGAGTCTGACTCACACACAGCCAGATTGCCGTAGCAGCAGGACAGGTGGGTAGGTGATCACTGATGAGCGCACTAGTGCCAGAGTGCACGGCATAAATGTGTTTAAAAAAAATTATTACACAAACAACAATCATAAATGGAGGGGGGGATGGTGACCGTGACATGATGGGAGGAGGGACAATGTCTGTAGTCTGTAACATGGGGATGGAGCTAGGGCCGGATGGGGGGGGGATGATGTGACACAATAGGAGGTAATGATGTGATCATGATGTGACACGAAAGGGGTGATGTGACATGGTTTGGAGGGGGAGAAATGTGACATGGATGGAGGGGGAGAAATGTGACATGGATGGAGGGGGAGAAATGTGACATTGAGGGCTGATGTGACATAGATGATTTGACATGGAGGGGGAAAAATGTGACATTGAGGTGATGTGACAGAGAGGATTATGTAAAAAGGAGGGGGAGAAATGTGACATGTAGGGGGGAAATGTTACATGGAGGGGGAGAAATGTGACACGGAGGGCTGATGTGACATAGGGGGGTGATTTGACAAGGATGGGAAGAAATGTGACATGGGGGGCTGATGGCTGACTGTCACGGATGGTGTTGCAGAAAACTGGAAGTTATAAATAAACATCCTACTGACTTGATTCCAAACTAAGGATCATATGATTTAGCCCTATAAAACCCCTAGAGCTCTCCCTGACTGCTTTGCCCATGCAAAGATCTTTATGATAGAAAATTGCATGCCCTCGTACCTAGACTGAGTGACACCTGAAAACCCTATAATAGTGAGGGGACATGACCACCGTCTCCCTGCACTTAATACGGAGGGAGTCAGGGTCACCTAGAATCAAGCCAGAACGGAAACACAAATAAAGGAAAAGACTTATCTGAGGAACCAGCAGTTGCAGCCTCTTGCAGTGAACACAATCCAGGAAGTAGTATAAACCGCAAAGTGAGGCAGTATGGGAGGGAATATAAAGGGAGGCAATCAGTGTAAATAGATGACAGCTGGGAGAAGGAAAAGAGATGACAAAGTGAAACCAAAACAAAGAACATCATGCAAGAGGTACAGAAGAACGTCTGCCACAGCTTCTCAGAGAGCTGGCGGTGACACTGACATGGGGGCATGATGGCTTACATGGGGGGCTGATGGATGGGGGCTTATGGCTGACATGTGGGGCTAATAGCTGACATGGGGGCTAATGGATGACATGGGGGCATGATGGCTGACATGGGGGGCTGATGGATGGGGGCTGATGTCTGACATGGGGGTCTGATCTGAGGTCTGATTAAAATTGGGGGTCTGATTGCTAGTCTGACCTGAGGTGTAATGGAAAATATTTTTTTTCTTATTATCCTCCTCCTCTAAAACCTAGGTGCGTCTTAGAGGGCGATAAATACGGTCCTCAAACCAGAAATTGTCGGAAGCAGAGAGAAGATACCAGAACCACACAAAGGAGAAGCCAGCTGCTGCAGACGGGACCAGCGCTAGGTGAGCTGCGAGGGGGGGGGGGGGGGGGGCGCCAAAATGTAGCTTCGCTTGTGTAGGCAAAAATCCTTGCACCGGCCCAGATTGTCGATAAAAGCCTTTGAAACGTATGAAGTGCGTGTAATTATATTTCACTACATCACAGAAACAACTGAAACAAAGATCTAAAAGCAGTTTAGCAGCAAACTTTGTGAAAACTAATATTTGTGTCATTCTCAAAACTTTTGGCCACGACTGTACATACAAAATACATTTCATATTTTAAATACATTGGGACTATTAAAAAATCTGCTGCGAAGATGTGCATAGCCTTTAATGCATACTTCCCTACTCATTGTAGCCAAGCCTCCTGGGTGCTGTGTCCTGACTAGATACTCACCGCTCCTCATCCCTGTGCTTGTGGGTGCCAGCACAGACATTGGGGTATGATCAGAGGGGCACATTTATCAAAAGCTGTAAAGTAAAACTGGCTTAGTTGCCCATAGCAACTAATCAGATTCCTCCTTTCATTTTCCAAAGGAGCTGTGCAAAAAATGAAAGGAGAATTCTGGGCAACTAAGCCAGTTTACTTTACACCAGTTTGATAAATGACCCCAGAATGTATTGACTGTCGCATGGGCATCCTTGCTCATATGCACACACCTATATCATGCAACCCCCCGTTCATCAGCCTCTGAACAAATATATCATACTCTATTTCTTGGAAGTAAATAGGACAAAAGTGGTTTATTCAAAATGAAAAGCGGTTATCCAGAATCAAAAAAACAATTGTCTAAAGGCAAAGAATGTAATAGAATGTGAATAAAAAAAAAAAGAACCAACACTCACCTGTTAAATCCCAGTGGTATTTTTTACTTTGCTGCAGCCTCAGCAGCACTGGCCTCAGCAATGATTCTAGTATCTACGTATGGCATGAGCCCGCCGGTGATTGGCTGCAGCAATCGTGTATCATGGGCACATCACCGCAGCAGCAGCATAAGCATACACTGGTGTGAGCCACTGTAGTGTCAATGGTGGAGCAACAGGGGATTTAACATGTTTTTTTTATTTTTTTTATTCCTTGTTGTTAAGCACATTTTTACATTGTCAGACAACTCCTTTAAACACTGAATGTACATGTGAAAATCGCCACTTAACTTAAAGGGGTTTTCCTGCAAAAAAAAGTCTACATTTTTCAAACCAGCACCTGGATCTGAATACTTTTATATTTCCATGTAATTAAAAAAGTAATACAGCCAATGAGTTATTCACAGAAATTTATGTGTATAGCGCCATCTGCTGTTTGTTCTTTTTCTTAGGGCTCATTCAGACCACCCGAATGATGTTAATTGCCGGTATTTTCCTACAAGTACTGCTACTAATGAGCGCTTCCATTGTGGGGCACTCATTAGTGCAGGCTTTGCCCCCCCCCCCCCCAATTGCTCGCTCTGATGATTGGAGGCCCAGAACAAGACATGTGAGACGTCATCACGCTGGAGAGCAGGTCCTATCCTGAGCTTCCAGTCAGCAGTGATCGTTCACCACAGCGCGAGCAAATGAATGAGGTGAGTGCTTTTTTTTTTGCAGAAGCAGAGAAGGGGGTACAAATGGGGGGGGGGGCTATTTTCTTACTAGGGACACTAATGAGGGGCATTTTTCTTACTGGGGGCACTAATGGGTGGCATTATTCTTCCTGGGGGCACTAATGGGGCATTATTTTTCCAGGGGGGCACTAATGCGGGGCATTATTCTTTCTGGGGGCACAAATGGGTGGCATTATTCTTACGGGGGGCACTAATGGGGGCATTATTCTTCCTGGGGGGCACTAATGGGGTCATTATTCTTACTAGGGGGAAATAATTGGGGCAATATTCGTACTGGTGGCACTAATGGGGGCATTATTCTTCCTGGGGGCACAAATGTGGGACATTATTCTTACTGGGAGGAACTAATGGGGGCATTATTCTCACAGGAGAGCACTAATAGGGGCATTATTCTTACTGGGGGCACTAATGGGCCAATTACTCTGGGGTGCACTAATGGGGGCATTAATATTACTGGGGGCACTAATGGGGACATTATTAATTCTAGGGGGCGTTAATAGTGGCATTACTATTAATGGGGCACTAATGGGGGCATTAGTAATGCTGGGGGCATTATTAATGCTGGGGGCACTAATCGCGGCATTATTAATTCTGGGGGCAGCACCATTGGATGCATTAATATTACTAGGAGCCATATATGACAGCGACTTAACACCCTGTGTTAAGCCACCCCCCACACCCTCACCCCCTTTGGGGTATGGCTTAACTTGGCTGGTATTTTTTGTTGGGAAAGGTGGCAACCCTATTCATGAGACAATATGGCTATGGTTGTCTGTGCTACAATGCTCCTCAGTCATTTATCACTGGCATGTATGAGAAAGTTTATTTCCAGGCTGGACTGCCGAGAAAGCTGAACCTACCCCCCAACCCATCTTATCGCAGCTACGTAAAAACCACGCAACACTTTCTTTGTTGGGTGAGAGTCGGTCACAGCTTTTATTTTCCTATTGATATTTTCCAACCAACTTTTAAATTCAACCGTATAACCAGGGCTTTTTTTCTGGCGGAACGCACCGGAACGGCGTTCCGCCACCTTTTGACATCGCAAGCTGCGATGTATCAGCGGGGAGGGACTGGGAGGAGGAGCTGGGGGCCGGTGCGTTCACTGTGCTCCGGCCCCGCAGCTCCAGTAGAGACTTATAAAATGTTTAATTAAATGAATAATGATTCCTGCTGCCCCTCAGTAAGATAACTTTCAATGTATTTGTACTCACAGCCGGCTACTGACATCGTAATCCAGGCCGGCCGGGTAGACGAGCGGCAGCGTCACTGACTGACGTCACCTGCCTGGGCCGCCTGCTTCATTCATAAAGTAGGCGGCGCACTCACGTGACGTCAGTCAGTGACGCTGCCGCTCGTCTGCCCGGCCTGCCTGGATTACGATGTCAGTAGCCGGCTGTGAGTACAAATACATTGAATGTTATACTACTGAGGGGCAGCAGGAATCATTATTCATTTCATTATACATTGTATAACTGTACTGGAGCGGCAATGGGGGGTCTGTGGATGACACTGTTATGGGGTGGGGGGGGGGGTATATGGATGGCACTGTTATGGGGTGGGGGGGGTCTGTGAATGGCACTGTTAAGGGGTGGGGGCGGGGTCCTGTGATGGCACTGTTATGGGGTGGGGGGGGTCTATGGATGGCACTGTTATGGGGTGGGGGGGTCTGTGGATGGCACTGTTATGGGGTGGGGGTGTCTGTGGATGGCACTGTTATGGGGTGGGGGGGTTTGTGGATGGCACTGTTATGGGGTGGGGGGTCTCTGGGATGGCACTGTTATGGGGTGGGGGGGTCTGTGGATGGCACTGTTATGGGGTGGGGGTGTCTGTGGATGGCACTGTTATGGGGTGGGATGTTTGTGGGATGGCACTGTTATGGGTGGGGGGGGTCTCTGGATGGCACTGTTATGGGGTGGGGGGGTCTGTGGATGGCACTGTTATGGGGTGGGGGGGTCTGTGGATGGCACTGTTATGGGGTGGGGGGGTCTGGTGGATGGCACTGTTATGGGGTGGGGGGTTTGTGGATGGCACTGTTATGGGGTGGGGGGGTCCTCTGGATGGCACTGATATGGGGTGGGGGTGTCTGTGGATGGCACTGTTATGGGGTGGGGGGGTCTCTGGATGGCACTGTTATGGGGTGGGGGGGGTCTGTGGATGGCACTGTTATGGGGTGGGGGGGTTTGTGATGGCACTGTTATGGGGTGGGGGGGGTTTGTGGATGGCACTGTTATGGGGTGGGGGTGTGTGTGGATGGCACTGTTATGGGGTGTGGGGGGGTGTGTGGATGGCACTGTTATGGGGTGGGGGGGGTCTGTGGATGGCACTGTTATGGGGTGGGGGGTCTGTGGATGGCACTGTTATGGGGTGGGGGGGTCTGTGGATGGCACTGTTATAGGATGGGGGGGGGGGGTCTGTGGATGGCACTGTTATAGGATGGGGGATCTGTGGATGCCATCCCCAGATCCTCCACCCCATAACAGTGCCATCCTCAGATCCCCCCATTAACAGTGCCATCCCCAGATCCAGTGCCATCCCCATCTGGGGGGTTTCTTTGCTGGGCTGGACTTTTATAGCCTTCCCCCCCCCAAATTTTACTTGCGGTCCTAGGGTTGGGTAGAGGGGGCGGTCCTAGGGGTGGGTAGGGGGCGGTCTTAGGGGCGGGTAGGGGGGGCGGTCCTAGGGTTGGGTAGGGGCGTGGCCAGGGGAGGGGGGGTGAGTTCCACCACCTTTTCTCTGAGAAAAAAAGCCCTGCGTATAACAAAACACTTGGAGTCATAAGAAGCAGTATGCCCCACGGAATCCCTCCGTGGGCAAGTCCGCCTTCTTCTTCATCTCCATAGAATCACCGACCTCAGCTGTGACTTCTGTATGAATGATCTGCAAAATACAACATAACAACGAGAAAACCACAACAGGGAGGGAGGGTGGGAAGCTGCACAGGTGCCAGGAGAAAGAGACCGAGCAGGCTCCTGCCGCCCCATACATAACCTCAGGCAGAACCACCCCTAAGGGCCAATCAGGGAAAAATACAGCTCAAATCACCTCTTTATTCAGCCCTAGATGACACACAGCCCACACACCATTCCCTATAGCTGCTCTTTATATTGACTCTTTACTCCCCTTACTCCTCTGCAGTCCAAAAAGCCATTGTTTATCCTCGGCGTTGACTAAATCCTTGTAACTATGCACAAACAGTAGGTAAAAAGATGATTATTTTTCTGGGTTCAAAGAACATGTTCACAGTAACAGTATATACTGAATGTAAAGCGGCAGCCAGGCACGGAAAGAAGGGAGCCTGGCTACAGGAAGACAGCAGGGACAAAGTTCAACAGTAAAACTGCAAACACATTGTAATAGCAGCAATTAGACAGTGCATTTAAACCATGAAACATGAGGCATGACATTCTACGCCTCACTGAAGTGTTTGTAGCGCTTCCAGTGCCTCCAACCTTATCTTCTAATAGAAGGTGTGACCGTTAGGGTTCATGAACATGTGCACCCAGTGCCCCTATTGCGGCCCACAAACAGCAGGTCCGCAGTATACGAGCACTGGCCACGTGCGCTCTGTATCACGTTTGCGGACCCATTCAATTTGAATGGGTACGCAATCCACAGGATATGTAGTAGAAGCTTCCGTGGGATTTCGGTCCGTGCCTCCACATCAACAAAACATAGAACATGTTCTTTTTTTGCAGTGTGGACTGAATTCAAGTGAATGGGTCGGCGTCCACAAACGCTATTTGCAGTCTGCAGCAACAGCCATTACAGGGAGAGATCTGCAGCAGAAAGCACACATCCTTTCAGCTGCCAGCTTAAAAGATTCAGAAAAGATTGTTATGTAAACTGTCCCATATCAACAGCCAAACCAGGAAATATCCTCATTCCTCGCCATACCCAAATTTCTTAAACTAAATGCAGCGTCCCACTACGTGTGTGTGGGCACTGCTTAAAAGCACTTTTTACCTTAAAACTGTATTATGCTGTATTATGTGACTTTGTATTAATGTATCTGCAAAATCCCTGTTACCAGGCAGATTAGGTGTAATTTATACATCCCACCACTAGATGGGGATGACACAGGTTATATATATATCTAGGTCAGGCCTAGTTAGACAGTTGAGATCAGGGTGGAGATCAGATGAGGATGAAGAACAGACTAGAGTCTAGAGCAGATCTGAGGAGATCAGATTAGATGAGTGGGAGAGAATGTAGAGTGAAGACTCCATGACACATATTAGTGAGTGGAACCAACTTCGCTATGAGGTAGTACCAAGGTGTGAGGCGCAGAAGAGCATTTTCCTTCTGTGGCCGGACTATACACTTGCATCCCTGACCAGTAGGAGAGAGTTTGCCTCCCTGGAATAGAAACAAGCTTCCTATAGATTAATCGGTGATAAGAGCCATTATTTAGGGCCATAGACACCTTTGCATGGTGGAGGACTTATAGCTTCTGGCAGCCACACCGTAAGGGTCCATTCACACGTCCGTAAGTGTTATGCGGATCCGCACATCACAGACACTATAATAAAAAAAAATGCTTTTTCTGGTCCGCAATTGCGGACAAGAATAGGACATGTTCTATTTTTTCCAGGAACGAAATTGCGGATCCCGAAAAAACGAATCCCGAAAAACGGATGCGGATCCCGAAAAAACTGATGCGGATCCAGGAAATGTGGATTTGCATCCGTTCCAGCCCCATTGAAAGTGAATGGGTCCGCAAATTGCGGAACAAATGCGGACCCAAATTACGGACGTGTGAATGGACCCTAACTCTGGGAAACAGATGATTTTACCTGTCCCAATGTTCAGCTTGTAGGGAAAGGGCAAGGAATAGGACTGAGCACATCAACAGGAACAAGGTACACCTTACCCACAGCTTCAAATCAAACCTAAAAAGCCTAGAAACAGTGGATTCGCAGACCAACTCTCATACCAACCAGAGACTATATATTGTACTGCTACCATCAAAGTCAACAACAGTAAAAGTTGTGAGTTGCATCTTACCATTGTCTACCTCATTATTACTACCTATGGTTGTACCACCATTAACAGTAATGGCTTCACAACAAAAACCATCAAGGGACTCAGCCGCAACAAGCACCCTAAGCACCCCTAACATCAAGGGCACCTCAACCACCATCTTGGCTGATGCTTCCTACCACAGAGCGTGCCCCGGAGGATTTCATGCTGTCAACCTCAACACTGTGCTGCCAGCCCAAGGAGGCTATCTGCTAACTGTGAGTAAACTGATGAACTGTGTGTTATACTATTTGACCCCTCATCGGTCCACCGTGCACCTCACGTGTTGCCCCTGCGACTGGTTGGCTGCATAAACATCACAGAGGGCCAGCCATAACAGCTCAGCAGTCCCCAATGCAACCCAAAAACAAAAATGACCAGGCCAAGCTCTGTTAAGATCACACTATCTGGACTAACAACCTCTACAAAGTTCTACAGGGTGTATACTTTTGCATTCGCAGATGCTTCTCTTAAGGCCTCATGCACACAGCCGTTTTGCGGTCGTTCCGTGTATTGGGAACCGCAACATGTTCTATTTTTTTGCAGTGCGGAGGCACGGACAGAAACACCACGGAAGCACTCCGTAGTGCTTCCGTGGAGTTCCGTGCCTCTGTTCTGCACTGCAGCTCCGGATTGCGGACCCATTCAAGTGAATGGGTCAGAATCCGTGATGCTTATTCACACATCAGTTTTTTGGTCAGTGATTTCCATCAATGATTGTGAGCCAAAACTAGGAGTGGAGCCTCCACAGACATAAGGATTAAGGGAAAGATGTGCTCCTGTTCTGTGTTTAGAGCCGCACCTGGTTTTGGCTCACAATCACTGATGGAAATCACTGACCGAATACCGACGTGTGAATAAGGCTTTAGTTGCAGGGTTCTGCACGTGTCTAGATGACTGCTCATGTTATTGTTTTTTTGTCCCATCCTCCTGCATTTGGTTCTGACCCATCAGTTTTTTTTTATAGGTTTATAAACTTTACTGGCCTCCTAGCTGCATGTGAGTAGCTGAGTGGCACCAGTCTAAAAAGTGGCATAACTGAAACAACTATGGTTTCTACAACTTTTCAACTTGCTCAAAGAGAGGGTGTGGCTTAGTGGGAAGGGGCAGGGCTTCACATGTAATGGGTGGGGTTGAAGATGCATAATTTTGCTTAAAAATTGTGACACAATTCTGGTGTACAATTCTTCCTCAAATTAAGCCAACCAATAGTTGGTACAGGGTTAGACAAAAGTGTCTAGCTGTTCACCACATTTATCATCCAGCCTGAGTTCCTGTGATAAATCCGCTGCAGGTCTGGACAGCCGGTCTAAGCATACACCTTCTACAGGAGTAGTAAATCTTCCCCAGTGTGTGCAGGACCTAAATATTTTGGTTTAGTATCCACCTCCTAGTGGCAGCAGCTATAACCACCGTCTGTGTGCCGCCCAATAAACTCAGCGAATTTTTTTTTACAGGTGATCAACAAAAAATATTTGTCCTTAAAGCTAAAATTAATCTTATCCTGAAGAGGTTAATATGTATTTGTAAGCTCATTAACCCCTTCCCAACATCTGCTGTACATGTACGGCAGATGCTGGGTCTTTTATGCAGCAGGCACCCTTTGGCAGAGTCTGTGATAATACTGATCACAGACTTTTAACCACCTCAGATGCAGTGGTCAATTCTGACCATGGTATCTGAGTGGTCAATTACCGGGAGCACTACGCTTTTGAAAGCCTGTCATAGCAAAGTTCTATCAAGCCCTGTTTGCACTTTAATTCTCCCATAGACTGCAATGGTAAATAATTGCAGTCTATGGGAGAAGCGATCTAGTGGACTAAAAATAAGTATGAAAAAAGTTTAAAAAAATATAAAGGTATAAAAATTAAAATTACCCCCCCTTTCCCCCATTTTGAAAATAAAAATTAATAATACAAATCATCATTAGTATTGCCGTTTCCCAAAATAATTATTTTGTACAGTGAACAGCATAACACAAAGAATTCAAAGTGGCCAATTTACAGTTTTTTGATTGCTTCACCTCCCAAATTAAAATTGAAAAAAAAGAGTGATAAAAGAAAATAACAAAATGGTATTAATGAAAAATACAAATCACTCTGCAAAGAATTAGTTCTTACACAGCTCCGTAGAAAGGAATATAAAAAAATTATGGGGGTCAAAATATAGCGATGCAAAGAATAAAAGATTATTACTAAAGCACAAGAAAAACGAATTACGGTAATTACCTAGCCATTTTTAGCGTATAGAGAATGCTGTAATTTATTTCCAATTCCACCCCATTTTTTCCAGCTCACCACTACATCATATACAATATTAATTGGTGCAGTGAGAAAACACAACTTGTCCTACAGAAATCAAGTGCTCACATTGCTATGTTAAAGTAATAATTAAAAATGCTAGGGCTCCTGGAAGCCTTCTCTGAATCAATCACAATCCCTAAAAAACTCAAATCCGTTACTGGACCCACTGTTTTCTCCGCCGTCAATGGAACCCCGAACAGATCAAAAAGCGAACTTAATGTTTCTAACAACAATGCACAAACCCGTGACCCAGGGGGACCAATACACAAAAAATCATCCAGGTAATGAATCAGAGATGCACAACCTGACGAGTCCACGACAGCCCATTCCAAAAACGAACATAACGTTTCAAAATAGGCGCATGACAAAGAACACCCCATGGGCAAACAACGATCAACAAAAACCCCCCCTCCCAAAAACAACCCAACAAATGTTGACACTCCGGGTGTTATTCGCCTCTTTCTTGGGGACAACTACCAGCGATGACACCCGTAAATCTGAAAAAGGCAGCTCCTGAAACGGGCCCGCCATCCACCCCAGCGACACTCTCTTGTTTAGATTATCTGTCACCACCTCCGGATGTTCCCTTACCGAAAGCAAATTCTTTCTTAACCACTTGCCGCAACTGTAACGCCGAAAGGCGTCATCGCGGCGGCTACCCCAGGCTACGCTAACGCCGATTGGCGTCATCTCGCGTGAGCCGAGATTTCCTGAGAAGGCACGCACACAGGCGCGCGCGCTCACAGGAACGGAAGGTAAGAGAGTGGATCTCCAGCCTGCCAGCGGCGATCGTTCGCTGGCAGGCTGGAGATGTGATTTTTTTAACCCCTAACAGGTATATTAGACGCTGTTTTGATAACAGCGTCTAATATACCTGCTACCTGGTCCTCTGGTGGTCCCCTTTGTTTGGATCGACCACCAGAGGACACAGGTAGCTCAGTAATATGTTGCACCAAGCACCACTACACTACACCACCCCCCCTGTCACTTATTAACCCCTTATTCACCCTTGATCACCCCTGATCACCCCATATAGACTCCCTGATCACCCCCCTGTCATTGATCACCCCCCTGTCATTGATCACCCCCCTGTAAAGCTCCATTCAGATGTCCGCATGATTTTTACGGATCCACTGATAGATGGATCGGATCCGCAAAACGCATACGGACGTCTGAATGGAGCCTTACAGGGGCGTGATCAATGACTGTGGTGATCACCCCATATAGACTCCCTGATCACCCCCCTGTCATTGATTACCCCCCTGTCATTGATCACCCCCCTGTAAAGCTCCATTCAGATGTCCGCATGATTTTTACGGATCCACTGATAGATGGATCGGATCCGCAAAACGCATACGGACGTCTGAATGGAGCCTTACAGGGGTGTGATCAATGACTGTGGTGATCACCCCATATAGACTCCCTGTTCACCCCCCTGTCATTGATTACCCCCGTCATTGATCACCCCCCTCTAAAGCTCCATTCAGATGTCCGCATGATTTTTACGGATCCACTGATAGATGGATCGGATCCGCAAAACGCATACGGATGTCTGAATGGAGCCTTACAGGGGCGTGATCAATGACTGTGGTGATCACCCCATATAGACTCCCTGATCACCCCCCTGTCATTGATTACCCCCCTGTCATTGATCACCCCCCTGTAAAGCTCTATTCAGATGTCCGCATGATTTTTACGGATGCACTGATAGATGGATCGGATCCGCAAAACGCATACGGACGTCTGAATGGAGCCTTACAGGGGCGTGATCAATGACTGTGGTGATCACCCCATATAGACTCCCTGATCACCCCCCCTGTCATTGATCACCCCCCTGTAAAGCTCCATTCAGATGTCCGCATGATTTTTACGGATCCACTGATAGATGGATCGGATCCGCAAAACGCATATGGACGTCTGAATGGAGCCTTACAGGGGCGTGATCAATGACTGTGGTGATCACCCCATATAGACTCCCTGATCACCCCCCTGTCATTGATTACCCCCCTGTCATTGATCACCCCCCTGTAAAGCTCCATTCAGACGTCCGCATGATTTTTACGGATCCATTGATAGATGGATTGGATCCGCAAAACACATACAGGCGTCTCCCTGGAGCCTTCCAGGGGGGGTGATCACCCCATATAGACTCCCAGATCACCCCCCTGTCATTGATCACCCCCCCTGTCATTGATCACCCCCCCTGTCAGGCTGCATTCAGATGTCCGTATGATTTTTACGGATCCACGGATACATGGATCGGATCCGCAAAACACATACGGACATCTGAATGGAGCCTTATAGGGGGGTGATCAATGACAGGGGGGTGATCACCCCATATAGACTCCCTGATCACCCCCCTGTCATTGATCACCCCCCTGTCATTGATCAATGACAGGGGGGTGATCACCCCATATAGACTCCCTGATCACCCCCCTGTCATTGATCACCCCCCTCTGTAAGGCTCCATTCAGACATTTTTTTGGCCCAAGTTAGCGGAAATTATTATTTTTTTCTTACAAAGTCTCATATTCCACTAACTTGTGTCAAAAAATTAAATCTCACATGAAGTCACCCTACCCCTCACGGAATCCAAATGCGTAAACATTTTTAGACATTTATATTTCAGACTTCTCACGCTTTAGGGCCCCTAGAATGCCAGGGCAGTATAAATACCCCACATGTGACCCCATTTCGGAAAGAAGACACCCCCAGGTATTCCGTGAGGGGCATATTGAGTCCATGAAAGATTGAAATTTTTGTCCCAAGTTAGCGGAAAGGGAGACTTTGTGAGAAAAAAATAAATAAAATCAATTTCCGCTAACTTGTGCCAAAAAAAAAAAATTCTATGAACTCGCCATGCCCCTCATTGAATACCTTGGGGTGTCTTCTTTCCAAAATGGGGTCACATGTGGGGTATTTATACTGCCCTGGCATTTTAGGGGCCCTAAAGCGTGAGAAGAAGTCTGGGATCCAAATGTCTAAAAATGCCCTCATAAAAGGAATGTGGGCCCCTTTGCGCATCTAGGCTGCAAAAAAGTGTCACACATCTGGTATCGCCGTACTCAGGAGAAGTTGGGCAATGTGTTTTGGGGTGTCATTTTACATATACCCATGCTGGGTGAGATAAATATCTTGGTCAAATGCCAACTTTGTATAAAAAAATGGGAAAAGTTGTCTTTTGCCGAGATATTTCTCTCACCCAGCATGAGTATATGTAAAAAGACACCCCAAAACACATTGCCCAACTTCTCCTGAATACGGCGATACCACATGTGTGACACTTTTTTGCAGCCTAGGTGGGCAAAGGGGCCCACATTCCAAAGAGCACCTTTAGGATTTCACAGGTCATTTACCTACTTACCACACATTAGGGCCCCTGGAAAATGCCAGGGCAGTATAACTACCCCACAAGTGACCCCATTTTGGAAAGAAGACACCCCAAGGTATTCCGTGAGGGGCATGGCGAGTTCCTAGAATTTTATATTTTTTGTCACAAGTTAGCGGAAAATGATGATTTATTTTTTATTTATTTTTTCCGTACAAAGTCTCATATTCCACTAACTTGTGACAAAAAATAAAAACTTCCATGAACTCACTATGCCCATCACGAAATACCTTGGGGTGTCTTCTTTCCAAAATGGGGTCACTTGTGGGGTAGTTATACTGCCCTGGCATTTTAGGGGCCGAATGCGTGAGAAGTGGTTTGAAATCAAAATCTGTAAAAAATGGCCGGTGAAATCCGAAAGGTGCTCTTTGGAATGTGGGCCCCTTTGCGCACCTAGGCTGCAAAAAAGTGTCACACATGTGGTATCTCCGTACTCAGGAGAAGTTGGGAAATGTGTTTTGGGGTGTCATTTTACATATACCCATGCTGGGTGAGAGAAATATCTTGGCAAAAGACAACTTTTCCCATTTTTATTATACAAAGTTGGCATTTGACCAAGATATTTATCTCACCCAGCATGGGTATATGTAAAATGACACCCCATAACACATTCCCCAACTTCTCCTTAGTACGGCGATACCACATGTGTGGCACTTTTTTGCAGCCTAGGTGGGCAAAGGGGCCCACATTCCAAAGAGCACCTTTCGGATTTCACAGGTCATTTACCTACTTACCACACATTAGGGCCCCTGGAAAATGCCAGGGCAGTATAACTACCCCACAAGTGACCCCATTTTGTAAAGAAGACACCCCAAGGTATTCCGTGAGGGGCATGGCGAGTTCCTAGAATTTTATATTTTTTGTCACAAGTTAGCGGAAAATGAAGATTTTTTATATTTTTTTTTTTTTGGGGTGTCATTTTACATATACCCATGCTGGGTGAGAGAAATATCTTGGCAAAAGATTTTTTACACAAAGTTGGCATTTGACCAAGATATTTATCTCACCCAGCATGGGTATATGTAAAATGACACCCCAAAACACATTCCCCAACTTCTCCTGAGTACGGTGATACCACATGTGTGGCACTTTTTTGCAGCCTAGGTGGGCAAAGGGGCCCACATTCCAAAGAGCACCTTTCGGATTTCACCGGTCATTTTTTACACATTTTGATTTCAAACTACTTACCACACATTTGGGCCCCTAGAATGCCAGGGCAGTATAACTACCCCACAAGTGACCCCATTTTGGAAAGAAGACACCCCAAGGTATTCGCTGATGGGCATAGTGAGTTCATAGAAGTTTTTATTTTTTGTCACAAGTTAGTGGAAAATGAGACTTTCATATCCACTAACATCATTTTCCACTAACTTGTGACAAAAAATAAAAAGTTCTATGAACTCACTATGCCCATCAGCGAATACCTTAGGGTGTCTACTTTCCGAAATGGGGTCATTTGTGGGGTGTTTGTACTGTCTGGCCATTGTAGAACCTCAGGAAACATGACAGGTTCTCAGAAAGTCAGAGCTGCTTCAAAAAGCGGAAATTCCCATTTTTGTACCATAGTTTGTAAACGCTATAACTTTTACCCAAACCATTTTTTTTTTACCCAAACATTTTTTTTTTATCAAAGACATGTAGAACAATAAATTTAGAGCAAAATTTATATATGGATGTTGTTCTTTTTGCAAAATTTTACAACTGAAAGTGAAAAATGTAATTTTTTTGCAAAAAAATCGTTCAATTTCGATTAATAACAAAAAAAGTAAAAATGTCAGCAGCAATGAAATACCACCAAATGAAAGCTCTATTAGTGAGAAGAAAAGGAGGTAAAATTCATTTGGGTGGTAAGTTGCATGACCGAGCAATAAACCGCTAAAGTTGTGGAGTGCCGATTTGTAAAAAAGGGCCTGGTCTTTAGGGGGGTATAAACCTGTGGTCCTTAAGTGGTTAATAACAAGGCGCCCCACGGAACGTACGGAATCTTGAAACCCTCAGAAACCCCCCCTCCCAAATCAAAGCCGCTGCTTCCCTATTGGGGTACCTAGCAAGATAAGGCTCCATCGTTCCCAGCCACACCGGCGTCACCCCCTTTGCTATTAGCCTCCCCCTTTTTGCTTTCCACCTCTAAAACATCTCGCCACACTATGGTTCCCCCCACACCCTGAGCATTCGTGTTCAAATTTGCATTTAATGTTCTGTCCCCACATGAAGGCGAATGAAGGTATAACTGATAATGACTGTGTGACTGTCCTACCTTCGTATCCAAGCAGTGGAGCAGACCGGACCGGCAGATGCTCAGGTTAGATGGACCCAAACGTAGACATGAGGATGCAATCAAACGTGGGTTTATTTGATCCAAAACAGCGACATACGATGATGCAATACTGTAATGCAGTAGTAGAGTAGATGCTGTCGCGTAGATGTCTTTCCTGAGGCTAACTGCTGGTCAAAAAATGATGCCTTCACAAGCCAAGGTGTGTATCTCCAGTCACACAGCAATGCAGCACTGAAGATGGCTGCAGGAAGTGACAAGGACCAAGGCTGCCTAAAACCACGCCCAGGAGAGAAAAACTTTAATAACAAGAACAAGGCGTGCGGCATACAAATACCGGACAGCAGATGGCAGCAGAGAACAATACATAGAAACAACCTAGGTAAAAGAAGAGATAATAATACAGTGTATGAATTAAATTTGTAAAGAACAGCACATTTAACCCCGAATCAACAACTTCCTTCGTTAAAAGCAAAGCACAAGCCCTTTGCTGATGCTGTTGCCGTGTTAAATGAACCCCCACTGCCCGCCTCCTCCCGAAAGGGCTGCCCCGATCGAACAGGTGCCGTCATTTTCAATCACAAGGCGATTTCCTTATGGTACCACCTCATCTCCGGACGCACCGCTTTCCGCTGCCGGAATTGCCCGTCATAACGCAGCCAAGCAACTCCCCCGAATACCTGATACGCCTCACCTATAGCGTCCAGATAGCAAAACAGTGCTGAACAGTTCTCCAGTGCCCTCTCCCCAATCACACTTGCTAATATCGCGAACGCCTGCAACCAGTTGGCAAACGTTCGTGGCATTAACAGAAAAAGGCACTTTTCCTCATCTTTTTTTCTCCCTTTGTCCTTACGCGTCCTATCCAAATTAAATCTTTCCAGGGGAAGTAGAGAAAATATCTCCACATACTCAAATGAGCCCCCAAAGACCCCTCAAAACAAACATAAACTTCCCCTTTGGCCTTATCATCCACCCGCACATTCTCCCTGTCTGCTTCTCCCCCCCCCCCCCGCCTGCGTCTGCACTGACACCCCGACACCCGGTAACCTCCGCTGAGGCTCCCCCAATGACCCAGAATCTCCAGGTGAACCTTGCATCCCCCACGCCTGTAAAGGTTATCCTCCCATTCCCCAGCTAGCCACCAACCCCGCCAAATCCCCCAAAAACTGCCCCAGACCACTGCTTAAATCCAATTGGGGCCCACTACCCCACCCCCCCCCCCCTGTCCCCTAAGCCCTGCACTACCTGAGCTAACGGTCCCCAAGCAATCTCACCTGGCTGCCGAGGTGCTGTGTTCCCATCAGCCGCGACTCCTGACTCCAGATGTCCTCTCATCAAGGGTAGATCGACGGGTGCCGCAGCTACTGAAACTTCATCCTGTCCCCTGGAACCGCTAGGACCAGGGACGCAGAAGTTGAACATGTCCCCGACCGGATCCCGCGGGGCGAAGCTTCTATCTTCACTCTCTCTTGGCAGAGCTGGGACCGGAGGTAAGGTAGGACTCTTTCTCAGATCTTCTCACTTCGCCCTGTGTCCTGACCACACTCAGGCCAGGGACACCCGGTTAACCTCCTCATTTTCGGTACCGCAGGGGGCGGGGTTTCTCATCACACTCAGCACCGGGGGCGTGCTGCTATCTTCCTCCTCACGGCCTCCCCCCTTCAGCAGCATCTCTACTTGCTCCTGGGCCCATGCTGAGCCACGCACCTATGCTGCTGCATGCAACTGACGAATCGCTGCTCCTAGCTGCTCCATCTCTCCACACAGGTACTAGCTTCTCTCAGCTTCTCTTGGGTAACCAAAATGGCTACCGTCTTCCGCCTCCCTGATAACGTAACCCTTTCGCTCCTCCCCCCTACTTCAACTGAACTAATCCGTATCCCTGCATCCCCCCCCCCTTTCCCTTTAACCCACCCCCCTTCCCAGCTCACCAATCCAAAAAAAAAACGGGGCTCCCTAAACCAAACCCCTCGTCATGTTGGCCTCCCCTTAAGGGCTCCGCCCCTGTCCAGCCATTGCCTTAACGTGGAGGTAAGGTTCAAAATTGTATTTTTTGTAATGTTCAAACGAAAAGATATTTGTGGCTCAAACTATTATAACCAAGGGTGGGACGGTGCACTCCCCACGACACACCCTTTGTCGTATATGTCAAAATTTTAAAAAAGAAAATAGGAGAGAGGGGCACTTGATTATCTGGTTATAGATAGATTCATACGATATGAGTAGGTGAAGTAAATGTGGCAAATTTATTAAAAAACATACAAAATGTATTAAAAACATACAAAATATATATGGTCACTGGTAATCAATAGAGATGGCCTTGCAGTTCGCCCCGCGGCAAACTTTGCTCGTTCGCTATTCGCCAAACGGGCGAACATATGGCGATATTCGCGCCCGCCATATTATTTTACATTGTGAAGAACTTTGACCCATGACACATCCATCAGGTGGTACAGGACAGCCAATTGAGACGTTTCAGCACATGGACATACCCCCTACCTTATAAATAAACCGCCATTTTACATTCAGTCTTTTGCCAGTGTAGGAAGAGGTTGCTGTGTGGAGCAGGGACAGACTGTTATGGACACAAATTGCTACCTAATAGGGCCACAAAAGTCCTTTTAAGGACTGGTATAGGTGTGCTATCGATAGGTGTGACATACTAGGGGTGTAATATACTTATAATATACTTTCTAACATACAAACCGGATTCCAAAAAAGTTGGGACACTATACAAATCGTGAATAAAAACTGAATGCAATGATGTGGAGGTGCCAACTTCTAATATTTTATTCAGAATAAAACATAAATCACGGAACAAAAGTTTAAACTGAGAAAATTTACCCTTTTTAGGGAAAAATATGTTGAATCAGAATTTCATGGTGTCAACAAATCCCCAAAAAGTTGGGACAAGGCCATTTTCACCACTGTGTAGCATCTCCCCTTCTTCTTACAACACTCAACAGACGTCTGGGGACCGAGGAGACCAGTTTCTCAAGTTTAGAAATAGGAATGCTCTCCCATTCTTGTCTAATACAAGCCTCTAACTGTTCAATCGTCTTGGGCCTTCTTTGTTGCACCTTCCTCTTTATGATGCGCCAAATGTTCTCTATAGGTGAAAGATCTGGACTGCAGACTGGCCATTTCAGTACCCGGATCCTTCTCCTATGCAGCCATGATGTTGTGATTGATGCAGAATGTGGTCTGGCATTATCTTGTTGAAAAATGCAGGGTCTTCCCTGAAAGAGATGACGTCTGGATGGGAGCATATGTTGTTCTAGAACCTGAATATATTTTTCTGCATTGATGGTGCCTTTCCAGACATGCAAGCTGCCCATGCCACACGCACTCATGCAACCCCATACCATCAGAGATGCAGGCTTCTGAACTGAGCGTTGATAACAACTTGGGTTGTCCTTGTCCTCTTTGGTCCGGATGACATGGCGTCCCAGATTTCCAAAAAGAACTTCGAATCGTGACTCGTCTGACCACAGAACAGTCTTCCATTTTGCCACACTCCATTTTAAATGATCCCTGGCCCAGTGAAAACGCCTGAGCTTGTGGATCTTGCTTAGAAATGGCTTCTTCTTTGCACTGTAGAGTTTCAGCTGGCAACGGCGGATGGCACGGTGGATTGTGTTCACTGACAATGGTTTCTGGAAGTATTCCTGAGCCCATTCTGTGATTTCCTTTACAGTAGCATTCCTGTTTGTGGTGCAGTGTCGTTTAAGGGCCCGGAGATCACGGGCATCCAGTATGGTTTTACAGCCTTGACCCTTACGCACAGAGATTGTTCCAGATTCTCTGAATCTTCGGATGATGTTATGCACAGTTGATGATGATAGATGCAAAGTCTTTGCAATTTTTCGCTGGGTAACACCTTTCTGATATTGCTCCACTATCTTTCTGCGCAACATTGTGGGAATTGGTGATCCTCTACCCATCTTGGCTTCTGAGAGACACTGCCACTCTGAGAAGCTCTTTTTATACCCAATCATGTTGCCAATTGACCTAATTAGTGTTAATTGGTCTTTCAGCTCTTCGTTATGCTCAAATTTTCTTTTTCCAGCCTCTTATTGCAACTTTTTGGGGATTTGTTGACACCGTGAAAATTGGAATCAACGTATTTTTCCTTTAAAATGATACATTTACTCGGATTAAACGTTTGATCTGTCATCTACGTTCTATTACAAATAAAATATTGACATTTGCCATCTCCACATCATTGCATTCAGTTTTTATTCACAATTTGTTTAGTGTCCCAACTTTTTTGGAATCCGGTTTGTAGAAAGTATATTATAGTGCAATTGTATTGTGCAGCAGTTGTGTGCAGTTCTGCTGCGATACTGTAGCCACACATAGTGGCAAACGTTATTGGGGCAAATCATTTCTACTGGTGTGATTTACCAGTTGCCCCCCCAAAAAAACTGATTGAGGCAGGGGTGTTATATACCAATATTATACTTTCTGTATAGTGCATTTAGGTAGTGCAGCATGTTTGCGGTTTTGCTGCGTTACCGCATCTACACAGAGTGACAAACGCTATTGGAACCAATCATTTCTACTGGTGTGATTTACCAGTTGCCCCCCCAAAAAACTGATTGAAGCAGGGGTGTGATATACCTATAATATAATTTCTATATAGTGCATTTGAATTGTGCAGCAGTTGTGTGCGGTTCTGCTGAGATACCGCAGCTATACAGAGGGACAAACGCTATTGGAACAACTAATTGCAACTGTTGTGATTAGAGATGAGTGAATCGAAGCTGACGAAGTCGAATTCGTTCCGAATTTCAGGAAAATTTTTATATTCTGAACTAATGCGAATTTCCTCACGCTTCGTGGTAACGAATCGCATTATTATCAAGAGTTTAAAGTGCCCACATATAGCACATAGTGGGACACTGCATCAAGATGAATCAGGTGTGGATCAGCCAGGATTTCAACACACCAATGCCTGATGCATCAGACTAGATCATCCATGGTGCCACACCAACATTTTGACAAAAGAGACAGTTTTCTTCTGGCTACCTGCCTCAGCTACTATTCTGATGCTGTTACCCGCCTGATGCCAAACATCTGATGCCAAGTGCTCCTTCTTTCACCCACCATCTTCAGCAAGTATTAGTATTGCCACCCACCTCAACATTATGTCACCTTGCCACTCTGTGGCCTACTGATGCTGCCATTTCCACACTATGTCACCTTGCCAAAAAGCTGTATTTCTGGCCAAAATGTGACACTCACTTATGCACGTCTAATCCCAGATGTGCACTATATGAAACAGATGTATTTTATTCACCCCAGTAAGCACAAAGCCGTATTTCTGGCCAAAATGTGACACTCACTTATGCACATTTAATCCTAGATGTGCACTATATGAAACAGATGCTTTTTTTTTTCCACCCCAGTAAGCAAAAAGCTGTATTTCTGGCCTAAATGTGACACTCGCTTATGCACGTCTAATCCTAAATGTGCACTATATGAAACAGATGTTTTTTTTTCATCCTGTAAGCAAAAAGCTGTATTTCTGGCCTAAATGTGACACTCACTTATGCACGTCTAATCCCAGATGTGCA
Organism: Bufo bufo; assembly: GCF_905171765.1. Lineage (NCBI taxonomy): Eukaryota > Metazoa > Chordata > Amphibia > Anura > Bufonidae > Bufo > Bufo bufo. The sequence continues at coordinate 242,052,906 of NC_053389.1, read as the reverse complement.
CTATATGAAACAGATGTATTTTATTCACCCCAGTAAGCACAAAGCCGTATTTCTGGCCAAAATGTGACACTCACTTATGCACGTTTAATCCTAGATGTGCACTATATGAAACAGATGTTTTTTTTTTTCATTCTGTAAGCAAAAAGCTGTATTTCTGGCCAAAATGTGACACTCACTTATGCACGTCTAATCCTAAATGTGCACTATATGAAACAGATGTTTTTTTTTATACTGTAAGCAAAAAGCTGTATTTCTGGCCTAATTGTGACACTCACTTATGCACGTCTAATCCCAGATGTGCACTATATGAAACAGATATATATTTTTTCACCCCAGTAAGCACAAAGCCATATTTCTGGCCTAAATGTGACACTCACTTATGCACGTCTAATCCTAGATGTGCAGTATATCAGAGGGTTTTTTCACCCCAGCAAGCAAAAAGCCGTATTTGTGGCCTAAATTTCACAGTCACTTATGCACGTCTAATCCCAGATGTGCAGTATATCAGAGGGTTTTTTCACCCCAGTAAGCAAAAAGCTGTATTTCTGGCCTAAATGTGACACTCACTTATGCACGTCTAATCGTAGATGTGCACTATATGATACAGATATATTTTTTTCAACCCAGTAAGCACAAAGCCGTATTTCTGGCCTAAATGTGACACTCACTTATGCACGTCTAATCCTAGATGTGCACTATATGAACCAGATATACTGCACATCTAGGATTAGACGTGCATAAGTGAGTGTCACATTTAGGCCAGAAATACAGCTTTTCGCTTACTGGGTTAAAAAAAAACATCTGTTTCATATAGTGCACATCTAGGAATAGACATGCATAAGTGAGTGTCACATTTAGGCCAGAAATACAGCTTTTTGCTTACTGGGGTGAAAAAAACCTTCTGATATATTGCACATCTGGGATTAGACGTGCATAAGTGACTATGAATTTAGGCCACAAATACGGCTTTTTGCTTACTAGGGTGAAAAAACCCTCTGATATACTGCACATCTGGGATCAGACGTGCATAAGTGAGTGTCACATTTAGGCCAGAAATATGGCTTTGTGCTTACTGGGGTGAAAAAACCCTCTGATATACTGCACATCTGGGATTAGACGTGCATAAGTGAGTAACACATTTAGGCCAGAAATACGGCTTTGTGCTTACTGGGGTGAAAAAAAAATATCTGTTTCATATAGTGCACATCTGGGATTAGACGTGCATAAGTGAGTGTCACATTTAGGCCAGAAATACGGCTTTGTGTTTACTGGAGTGAAAAAACCCTCTGATATATGCACATCTGGGATTAGACGTGCATAAGTGACTGTGAATTGTAGGCCACAAATACGGCTTTTTGCTTACTGGGGTGAAAAAACCCTCTGATATACTGCACATCTGGGATTAGACATGCATAAGTGAGTGTCACATTTTGGCCAGAAATATGGCTTTGTGCTTACTGGGGTGAAAAAAATACATCTGTTTCATATAGTGTAAATCTGGGATTAGACGGGCATAAGTGACTGATTTTAGGCCACAAATACGGCTTTTTGCTTACTGGGATGAAAAAAACCTCTGATATACTGCACATCTGGGATCAGACATGCACAAGTGAGTGTCACATTTAGGCCAGAAATATGGCTTTTTGCTTACTGGGGTGAAAAAACCCTCTGATATACTGCATATCTGGGATTAGACGTGCATAATTGAGTCTCACATTTAGGCCAGTAATACGGCTTTGTGCTTACTGGGGTGAAAAAACCCTCTGATATAGTGCTCATCTCGGATTAGACATGCATAAGTGAGTGTCACATTTAGGCCAGAAATACGGCTTTGTGCTTACTGGGGTGAAAAAACCCTCTGATATACTGCACATCTGGGATTAGACGTGCATAAGTGAGTAACACATTTAGGCCAGAAATACGGCTTTGTGCTTACTGGGGTGAAAAAAATACATCTGTTTCATATAGTGCACATCTGGGATTAGACGTGCATAAGTGAGTGTTACATTTAGGCCAGAAATTCGACTTTGTGCTTACTGGGGTGAAAAAACCCTCTGATATACTGCACATCTGGGATTAGACGTGCATAAGTGACTGTGAAATGTAGGTCACAAATACGGCTTTTTGCTTACTGGGGTGAAAAAACCCTCTGATATACTGCATATGTAGGATTAGACGTACATAAGTGAGTGTCACATTTAGGCCAGAAATACAGCTTTTTGCTTACTGGGGTGAAAAAACCCTGTGATATACTGCACATCTGGGATCAGAAATGCATGAGTGACTGTGAATTTTAGGCCAGAAATACAGCTTTTTGCTTACTGGGGTGAAAAAACCCTGTGATATACTGCACATCTGGGATCAGAAATGCATGAGTGAGTGTCACATTTAGGCCAGAAATACGGCTTTTTGCTTACTGGGGTGAAAAAACCCTCTGAAGGGAAACACAATGGTAGCAAAGAATAATGAACTTTATTAGTCTAAAAACATACCCCTAAAAAATATATTATAAAATCATACATGTAGGCACACATATAACCTATACAAATCTATAGAAATATTGAAGGACTGTGATGGGAAAGGAATCGCTGTGGGCGTGTTAATGTCCAATTTAAATATGTACCAGCGTGCCGGCGGTATCCCAATAGGTCCTACTGATAAGCGTAGATACTACTTGTATGGCCGAAACCACAGTGAACAATGTTTGTGTTGCACTAGATTCAGTGGCGTGCAAGAGACACAATTGGTGCCGAATGTCAATGAAGCCAAAGTATTCAGGCGAACAATATTCACTTCACAGTGAGACTGATGTTTGCATAACTTATAATTTCTTCATATGTCCTATAATGCTCATATGAGCCCGGTCTTACCCCTCTTCACTGCTCTCCGCAGCGTTGTATCCAGGCGGCCGTGCACTCACAGCGTCCCACGTGGTGGCGTCCCACGTGACCTGGTTGTCCAGGGGACCGGATAGACGCTTTAATGACGTCACTGTTTGGCGACTGCTCTTCCAGCTCTTGAATTCAAGCAGGTTTTCTTGCTTTATTTCTTATTTCCTTTGGTTCCAGGCTTCCTTTTTCTTTGTTTGTAATAAAAAGTCCATATACCAATAATATACTTTCTATATAGTGCATCTGGGTAGTGCAGCATTTGTTTGCGGTTTGATAATAATTTCAACCGGTGTGATATACCAGTTGCCCCACAAAAAAACTGATTGAGGCAGGGGTGTGATATACCTTCTTCCAGAAATACTGCTCTTCTATAGGGACTTTGTCACAGGGTCATTTTGTAAATGACAGGCAGAGGAAGAGGCAGGCCATTCCACAGGGGTGGTAGGAGTCGGACAGGTGCACCAGGCCGGAGCCTAATTGGGAAGTTGCAGAAGGTGCATGCGATTACGTCAAAGGACGCACCAGAGTTGGTTGAATGGCTCACTCAGCCTTCCGCTTCTGCACCCTCCTCATCCTCTCTATCTGCACCCTCTTTACTCTCTGCTGTGTGCACTCCCAAAGACACCACCACCACCATATCCCCACCGCTCGAGTCAGATTAATTATTTTCCCATCCATTCCAAGACCTTACCGATGCGCAGCCATTCTTGGCATCGGACCAGGAAGAGGAGGTATCAAGGGTCACCACCCAGCAGTCTGACGACAGTACCCAAATCAGCACAAGGAGGGTGGTCCCCGCTGTTGCTGCCTACTCAGAGATTTCTAATGTCAGTGGTGGTGAAGGTGATGATAATGACGTGTCGATGGAAGTCACGTGGGTGCCCACAAGTGAGGAAGAGGAGGGGAGTTCAGAGGAAGAGACGGAGCAGCAGATAGGGAGGAGAAGGTGGAGAAACAGTCAGAACTTACAGTGCACCGGAGGAAAAAAGCAGACTGCTAATGTATCTGGAATGAGCCATCCACCATGCATGGTCACATCTGGCGCTCCCAGGATGCTGGCACATGGCACCGAAGTGTGGGCTTTCTTTAACGTGTCCGCTGCTGAAAATAGTGTTGGCTTCTGCACCTGTGCTGTAAACGCATAAGTCGCGGTAAGCCCAACACTCACCTAGGGACGACCGTCTTAAGAAGGCACCTGGCCTCCCATCACCGAGCCCAAGTAACTCTGAAGCTAACTTACCAGCAGTTACTTCACAATGCACTGAAGTCTGTAAAGGACTCATAGGCGGCAGGTCCTGCTCAAAAATCTGCCTAACAAAAGTATACCCAAAGGGCTGAAGAGACAAAGCCATCAATGTTTATGCCATCCTAGATGACCAAAGTAATGCGTCCCTAGCCAAATCTACTTTCTTTGACATTTTCAACATCAAAGGGCCCAACACTCCTTATTCTCTAAAGACTTGTGCAGGTACTGTAAAAACAGCGGGGAGGAGAGCTAGTGGCTACCTAATTGAGTCCATAGATGGTAAAACGTGTCTTTCCTTACCAACTATTACTGAATGTAACCAAATCCCTGATAATAGACACGAGATCCCTACACCAGAGGTAGCCATACATCAACCCCATTTACAGCGTATAGCCCATCTCTTACCAAAACTTGATCCTAACGCTCAGATAATCCTACTCCTAGGGAGAGATATCTTACAAGTTCATAAAACTAGAGAACAGATTAATGACCCTCATCATGCTACTTATGCCCAAAGGCATGACCTAGGATGGGTCATAGTAGGAGATGTCTGCTTAGGAAGCATACACAAACCAACTTCCATTAATAGCATGCTTACAAGCACATTAGATAATGGACGACCCTCTATCTTCCAACCATGTAAAAACAACTTCCTCATAAAGGAATTGCCACATAGTACTCAACTACCTTGTTCTTTCGTAGACTCTGTAGACCACGACATAGCTTGTGACAGTGACAAAGACCAGCTAGGTTGCTCCGTGTTCCAAAGGACCAAGGAGGACAATCAGATAGCAATGTCCCATGAAGACAGATTGTTTTTAGAGACCATGCAAATTGAAATTAGTAAGGATGAAACAAATAGTTGGGTCGCACCCCTTCCCTTCAGGCCTCAAAGACAACGTTTGCCTAACAACAGAGAGCAAGTCTACAGACATTTTGTCTCTCTAAGACGTAGCTTCCACAAGAAGCCAGAAATGAAAGATCACTTCTTTACTTTCATGAGGAAAATATTTGAGAATGGTCATGCGGAGGTAGCTCCCACCCTTAAAAACTCAGAAGAATGTTGGTATTTACCCATATTCGGGGTTTACCACCCAAAGAAACCAGGTCAAATTAGAGTAGTGTTTGACTCTAGGGCAAAATATGAAGGCGTCTCCTTAAACGACGTCCTGCTCTCAGGTCCAGATCTTAACAACAGACTCCTTGGAGTACTGCTTCGTTTTCGCAAAGACTCTGTTGCCTTCATGGCGGACATTCAGCAGATGTTTCATTGCTTTCTTGTTAAAGAGGAACACAAAAACTTCTTAAGATTTCTTTGGTTTATCGACAATGACCCCACAAAAGATATCGCGGAGTACCGTATGCGGGTACATATCTTTGGTAACAGCCCCTCCTCTGCAGTTGCAACTTATGGTCTCAGACACTCTGCTCAGGAAGGCGAACTATAGTATGGGTCAGACGTCAGACAATTCATAGAAAGAGACTTTTATGTAGATGACTGTCTAAAATCACTACCCACTGTTGAGGGTGCAATAAGTCTGCTTAAGAGAGCTCAAGAAATGCTTGCATGCTCGAACCTGAGTCTCCACAAAATAGCCTCCAATAGTAAGCAGCTGATAGAAGCATTTCCCTCTCAAGACCACTCAAATGACCTACAGAACTTAGACTTAGGGACTGACTCCCTTCCTATACAACGTAGCCTTGGTCTCCTCTGGGATCTAAAATCAGATACGTTTACTTTCCAAGTCAGCCAGGAAGAGAAGCCCTTTACCCGTAGAGGTGTCCTGTCTGCCATAAACAGTCTTTATGATCCCTTAGGATTCACGGCCCCCGTTACAATCCAGGGTAAAACACTACTTAGAGACTTAACTCAGGAGACATTGGATTGGGATCTTCCACTTTCCCCTGAAAAAATAAACCTATGGATAGAGTGGAGAAACTCCCTAAAGACTTTATCTAGCCTCCATGTTCCATGTTCTTACGCTCCTGTGCCATCCACAGAAGTAAAAACACAAAGACTTTACGTATTCTCTGACGCGTCCGTCAAAGCAATTGCCACTGTAGCTTATCTTAAAACTGTAGACAACAAAGGTCAATGCCACGCAGGGTTTGTCATGGGCAAAGGGAAACTCGCACCACTTCTCGAACATACAATACCCAGGCTAGAACTCTGTGCCGCTGTACTAGCCGTTGAACTAGCTGAATTAATTACATCAAAGATAAACCTAGAGATTCGAGACACCGAGTTTTATACAGACAGTAAAGTGGTCCTGGGCTACATTTACAACCAAACTAGGCGTTTTTACGTTTACGTTAACAACCGAGTGTTATGAATCAGGAGGTCCACTTTTCCAAAGCAATGGCACTTTGTACCTACTGACCATAACCCAGCAGACTTAGCAACCAGGTCAGTTGCTGCCAGTCACCTTAAGGACACAGTTTGGTTCACTGGTCCTGCTTTTCTATACAACTCAGAACATTCTTCTGCCTGTGACTCATATGAGCTGTTAGATGCAGATTCTGATCAAGAAATCCGCCCCCAGGTATCTGTGCTACTTACTGTAAATTTTTCCTACAATCAGCTCGGTAGTCACCGTTTCATCAGGTTTTCCGCCTGGAAGTCACTTGTGCGAGCTATCTTCCTGCAAGTGGCAATGCTAGACTCCCTCATGAATGCTTTACAACCTTTATGGCCGAAGTCTCAGCCATTATCAATGCCAGACCCTTGGCTCCGATATCAAATGACCCAGGAGATTCAATACTGCTTACGCCTGCCTCTCTACTTACCCAAAAGACTGGTATAGTGAGTGCTCCTTCTGGAGAGTTTGGCACCAAAGATCTCTACAAACGCCAATGGAGACAAGTGCAAGGCCTTGCCGATACTTTCTGGAATAGGTGGAAGAAGCAATATCTTCCCACCTTACAGACAAGAACCAAATGGCACACAGTTAAGCCCAACCTGAAACCGGATTACATTGTTCTTGTTAAAAACTCTCAGGCTCAAAGAAATCATTGGCCTTTGGGCCTCATTACTAAAGCGTTCCCAAGTGAAGACGGACATGTCCGTAAAGTTGAGGTCAAGGTTTTCAAACAAAATGAGATCAAACTGTTTATCAGACCTACTTCTGAACTAATCCTACTGTTATCTGTTGAGGACTCTAATAGTGACATCGGCTGATGTCAAGCGGGGAGTGTACTGTCTTCTCTTCACTAACTATTGCATAGTTGTTAATGTGTGTGTTCATATGTGTGCCTTCAGCACCACCTAGTGACCTTTAGCTGTAAGTGCATCTTCTGCCTTGCTAAACTATGCATATTCATTAGGTCACCTGACTTCCTGCTCACAGTGCTTTCTGGGAAAGAGACAGGCACCTTCTTCCTTTTCCCTTTACCTCATGGAAGGAGCAGCTGCACATTGTGTGTCTCTTACTAAAGCATCGTCGGTAAGGGATTAATTAATGTTTTTGCATAAGTTTTGTGTACATTGTGCTGTATATTCAGTTCTTGTATGTTCATTTTCTTATAGTTTTACCTTATCTACTGGCCGGTTAATAAAAACCACAGACTACAGAAACAAGTCTCATCTTATTAACTAGTAGAATGGTGATATCTGCCTGTTGAACTGCATATAGACCCCGGGGGTACATGTTGTGAGAACAGGACACTAAGAAACCGGCACCAGACATAGATTCGCCTGGTGTCACTAGCAGAAGTTAGAGGTGCGTATGGCATCTTGGTTACTCTGGTGTCCTGCATGAGTTTTATGCGGACCCAGACTCCTCCCCTCCGCTCGCGCGCGAGGCAGTTCCCTGTAGTCCACTGGCCTGCTGTAAAATTGATATCCAATTACCGTGTAATCTACCTACAGCCACACACTTGTTCTTGTCTTTCTGCTGAATGCATAATTTTTGGGGCCTCGGAGGAATTCAACACCAGTGACGACCACGTGTTATCGAATATCAACTTTTATCATTAGGGTTTTTTTTCAAGAAAGGGGATTTCGTTAGCCATGTTTTTATTCCAATTTTATATTTTTAGTTCTTTTAAACATATGTATTTGACCTGTATTTGTACTGGCCTGCAGTAAAATTGATATCCAATTACCGTGTAATCTACCTACAGCCACACACTTAGTTGTTCTTGTCTTTCTGCTGAATACATAATTTTTGGGGCCTCTGAGGAATTCAACACCAGTGACGACCATGTGTTATCGAATATCAACTTTTATCATTAGGGTTTTTTTCAAGAAAGGGGATTTCGTTAGCCATGTTTTTATTCCATTTTTATATTTTTAGTTCTTTTAAACATATGTATTTGACCTGTATTTGTACTGGCCTGCAGTAAAATTGATATCCATTGACCGTGTAATATACCTCCAAAATCACCTGATCTTTTCTGTCCAGTGAATGCCTAATGTTTTGGGCCTGTAGTCCAGTGGCCTACAGTAAGATTTTTATCCATTGACCACATAAAGTACCTTGAGCCATATAATCAGAATTTCTTTTATGTCAGGTAAATGCCTAATATTTAAGGCCCGTACGCCCGTGGCCTAAAATAATTTTTTTCTAGGCATTAAATTGTCCCCTGATTAAGATACAAATTTTTTGTTGGAATTTTTGTCATTGATTCCCCTCTAGTATGTCACTGTCCATGTTGTGGGACTATTTGTACACTTCTACTAAGTATTTGGTGGCTGCAAATATGAGCTGAAGTTTTTTCACGTTCGCCTGCCATTAAAGTGAATGGGGCCCGCCGCGAACATTTGATCGCGTTCATGAACCGTCCCGGCCAATGTTTGTCCATCACTACTGGTGAGTCAATATTACAAAAGTATATAGAAACTATCAAGCATCAAATATTACCCCAGAAACAATGCACTAAAACCAATAGTTTGTGGTTGTCAACTCTCTCATGATACTTTGATAAATGAGCCCCAATGTGTTTGGAGATTTCCAAAGACTGGCATTTGCTATGTGATCTTGATATCCTCCGAGCTGCCAGAGGATGTGTTCTCTCGTGCATGTGTAAGAGATATAAGAATAAACTAATATCTATATCATTTCTAGCTTCAACAATCCACAAGTATGACTGCATTATATTAAATTCATGACATTGCTATTAACCACCAGTAGATGGCAGCAGAGAGAAAGCTTGAATAGCAGAGCTACAAACAGCAAAGGGGAACTGAATAACGCAGGTTTATGGGAGGACAGGATTTACTGCTACATTTCCTGTATCCCCATACTTAAAGGGAACCTGTCACCAGGATTTTGGGTATAGAGCTGAGGACATGGGTTGCTAGATGGCCGCTAGCACATCCGCAATACCCAGTCCCCATAGCTCTGTGTGCTTTTATTGTGTATAAAAACCGATTTGATACATATGCAAATTAACATAAAAGAGTCATATCTTACTTGTGTGACCAGAGAAGAGTCATATTTTCAAGCTCTGACTCATCTCAGGTTAATTTTCATATGTAACAAATCGTTTTTTATACACAATAAAAGCACATAGAGCTATGGGGACTGGATATTGCGGATGTGCTAGCGGTGATCTAGCAACCCATGTCCTCAGCTCTATACCCAAAATCCAGGTGACAGGTTCCCTTAAAGGTGATGTGTTTGTCCATTCCAGAACATGTTCAATAAAATCACTTCTGTCTTCACCCAGCCCGCTCCCTTTGCACATTAGAATTATTGACCATACTTTCAGCATATGTGCAACACATGCCTCTTCACAAATGAAGTGCTCTGTCCTTCAGTCCATGCGACTGTCATGAAATCTATGACAACTCATAGTTGGTGTAGAGTTCATCCATCATTTACACCAGTATAAGCCATCAATATCAGACTGGCAGTGGTCATCACCTTGAGAAGTTAGCACAGGAGCTACCATACACACTCTGTACCCTGTAGTGGATGGAGCTGGTAACAACATTCACTTCAGTGGGAACAGGGTGCAGTTACCAGCTCTGTCCGCTACTCAATAGACAGATCTGTGTAGTTCCAGCACTGGAGCTACAAGATAAAAGTTGATTAGCTGGGATGTGAGGTATCCAACACCAGCCAGTCTGATATTGACGGCCTACCCTAAGCATAGGCTATTAATATAAAAATCCTGAACAATCCCTTTAAGCTTTCACTCATGTTGATGCAGACCTAAAGTGTAGTGCGCTTCTGCAATGCTTTATGCTCAGTGTCAACTTAGTGATTAGATGGACCTAAATAGGTTACATATTTTCTAAACAAGAAAAGTCCATAGTAAATGATCTGTACTTTTTATTAATTTACTACTATGTAACATATTGTGGCTTCCCATGAAGAATAATCTGATGTAAGGTCCACGGCTTCTTGCATAAAAAATGTGCCCATATTCTTTTAATATTCATCATGGAAGGGGTACTTTGGATGATCCTGCCATCTGCAGAATATAAAAGACTCATTAGAAACCAAATTGCCAAGGGTTGATATATACATGCAACTTCTTTTGGAAAACAGTAAACTACTTCCTGACTAACCTATCCAGAGGTTAGTCTAGAAAATGAATGGTGGGTATTAACTTTTAATAAAGATGTAATACATTTGACAGAGCTATCAATTGATTTTTTATTTTATTTTTTTCAGTGAGCTGGACTGCAGGGGTTATTTAAGAAGCACTCAATCCCTCGGCTCAGTCACTCGCAGGACACCAGTGTTTAAAAACGAATGCAAAACACATAATTAGAATAATGGATGTCAACTAAAGCCGTATTTTATTCTCTGGGAACTCAAAAAGTGAACCAAAGACTGCCAAGCTAATCAAGGGCAGATTTTCACTTGATCTCCATCTTTGGCAAGATAATGTCCCAATGCATCAAATCACTGCCATCTATCACCTCACCAATAACCATGTATGTAACCCATACGTATATTTACAGCATATGTACAGTGTACATATGTTAATAGGGGGTAAGGTGGAAATCTGATCTCCTGGTGAATGGGTATAGATATGGGAAGCTCAATGAGGTACTGTAACTAAATCTGCTTTACCTGCTTCAATTTAATGATTTTCTATGAAACTTACTCGGGAGTACTTGAATAACGCATATTTTTGTTTATTCCATCCAGAGTCTTCATTTCTTCATCGCTTAACAGGAAGTCAAAGACCTGAAATATGTGTAGAATTTATTGTATTGACAGTCTAAACAAGCAGGGCTGTAGTGTAAAGCATGGGGGCAGAGCTTCTGAAGAAGAATAAGGTACATATCCAACAATGTAGCTAAGCTGGAGTCACAGATCACAGCTGTGCCTCCTGAAGCAGAGCAACCAGATAGGCTGCTACAGTATGTCTACAGCATTTATAACCTCTTCAAGGGTCATGAATTTCTTCCTTTTTCTGGAGGTCCTTGTTTTTGAGTGTCACAATGAAGGCAGATGTCCACTCACCTGAAAGTTCTGCTTGATCCTGGCTGGGGTGAAGCTCTTTGCTAGGACAACAATGCCCCTCTGCAGCAGGTATCTCATTGCCACTTGGGCAGGGGTCCGGCCAAGCTTTTCAGCTACGGCATTTAGCACTGGATCTTCTAATAGAACTGGAGAATTCTGGTCTATCCTGTGAGACATTATATGATTATGTGGTGGCATAGTTATTCTCATAACAAAACTTTGGCTTCCTATTATTGGCTTTTTGGAACAGGGAATGGGCACATTTCTGTATGGGGAAATATAATGTGCAGTATTACCTTATGGTCATTGACCAGTGCAAAGTTGTCTGGAGGCGCTATAAATTAGGACTATTGATTAGCGAAATTTAGCAGCTTTGTCGAACTTTGTCAAGAAATTTGATTCATAACAAATTACTTTGTCATAAATCGCCTTTCATTGTATGGAGAGGGCTCGTTGTCCCCGTCACTTAATGCCTCAGATGCCACATGGAATGCTGATCATGGCATTTGAGACCTACAGTATATTCAGGTGCTCAGGGGGTTAATAAAAAATACATTATACTCCCCTCATCCACTTGATCACAGAGACGCCATTCTCTCCCATCTAGATTGAAGATGACCCGCTAGAGGACCTGCATGGTAACATCTTCACGCAGGTCCTTTGGCAGGTTTTCTTCAATCAAGATGGGAGCAGACGGCCTCTCTGTAATCAAGTGGATGAGGTGAGTATCATTTTCAGCCACCATTGTAGGAAAAATGTATTCACTACCACGAAGTAGGAAGAAATTCGGCTTTGCAGCAATCCATCAGGATGCTCTACATCCTACCATGTCTCATCCCTGCTTGAGCCCAATACGCTGTACGCCACCAGCACAATACCATGTGACTTGAGGAACTCCAGAAGTTTACTTTGATTTAGGTAAATGTGACATTCCACCTTAAAAAAAAGAAAATTACAGGTTAAGATGATTCAGAAACAACTAAATTTACAATCTTAGCCCCATAACCTTACCATCACCCCTAATCCTAAACTTAACCTTGAGTCACGAGAATCATTGTAGAAACAGGCTGACCTGTGACATGTGCTAGAAGTCATCCCCATCTGTGGCGTTATTTCTGAGAAAACTGAACTTTTAATATATGCAAAAAAGCATGTAGGACCAACATGGACTTTGATATTACTCCTAGAAGTTCCATTTTCTGCGCTGCTGCAGGCTCCCTGGACTTTGGCGGGTACATGGCAAAGGAGCAAGCCTAGAAGAATTCAGGGCCAGGCGTGACAGCAGCAGGGAGAACAGAGCCTCTAGGAGTAATAGCAACGCCCCTGTTGCTCCTAGAGGCTGATTTGCATATATTAAAAGTTCAGTTTCTCAGAAATAAAGCCACAGATGGACATGAGACCAATACTGCTAGCTTCTGCTAACCTGCCCAGGTTTCACTACGATGACTCTGGTGTCAGAAGTCCTTTAAAGGGGTTTTTCAGTCCTGCACCCATTTTTTCATTTGGCTTACATGTGTCCCCTGCTGTCTCCATCACCAAGGCTCTGCTCATTGATCCTTCCAGTCCTTGACCTGTAAAGTTCTAACTTCTGACCATGCTCCACTGCAGCCATTTACTGGCCTCAGATATATCCCCATGTGGCAATCACTGGCTTTAGCAGTTATTGGCTGTGTGGGCCTTCCATAGGATTTGAAGCTGTATTGAGCTCATACTGGGAGTGCATAGCAGCGGGGTGTCGGTGGGTAATAATTCAATTAAGAATTATTAATTATGGTCATAAAAATTATTAATCATAAAAAAATTAAATTTATAAAATTTGTCATAAATTCTTAAAATCATGACCTGGTGAATTGTAGACAACCTAATTGATACAATTCACATCTGAGTCCGACTATTTCCTCAGATAAATAAGTTCTTTTTGACGTGAGATGACGTTAATGATAAAATGTAGTTCTACATTATACAATAATACACAGGTATTATAAAAATATGCAGATTTATTGATTACAAGGTTATAAACATATATAAGTAAATAAACACAATGATACATGCAAATGAATATATATAGCGTTAATATAAAGCATTACAAGCTTAACAATACATGTGAGTGGAAATAACTTGTCACATTATAACCAAGCTATTATTAGGTTAGGATATCAAAGTAGGAACATAAGTTATATATATTACTTCTGTTCAGAGAAAACCTCATGATATCAAGATGGGCATGTCTAATCCTAGACATCAATATAGAATGCTAAATACATTCTGCCCCCCTAACCAACTACACATCACATGACTTCAGGCATGGGCAAATCCATCCAAGGATATAACTTAGAAGAAATAACTGTATCCTTCCACCCCATCCTGGACTATTTTCAATATATATAACTTTGGTAAGACTATTAAGACAAATAACAGGGATCTAGGATCTTAAATGGAAAGGATTTGACGTCTTTCCCGTGGGAATCCATCACTTAGCTTAGCGAAGAATGTTCTATCAATATATATATATATAAGCAATCATTTAATGCTTTGCTAGATTATGAGTCTAGATTCTTCTGCAGGTAGAATGAAGCCTCACAATATCCTAAAACTACATCTCAATATGGAGATGATCAATTAATTTAATCATTTATTTATTCGCCAATCTAGATGGTATAATTTCACCCACACTATCAAATTAGTCTTAATAAAATGAAATATCATTTTCTGTGTCTCTTACCAAGTCCTAGTAGGAATCTCACTTCTGCTCCTAGGAAAGCTGGGTGGTCCATCATAGTGCATCTCACCATGACTTTCATCTTGATAGACCTCAACTTCTTCTCTCCTCTCTTTCTCCTTCTCTTTTTTCACTTTCACCATCTGTGTATGGCTTATGATCACAAACTTATCAGTTAGACACACCTTCCTAGTTTGGAGCTTTCCAATCATTGTTGGATGGGCGTGACCATTGATAAAAATGTGACATCATAACCTTACCCAGAATGCACTTTTGCTACTGTTGTAATGTCACCTACTGATACCTAGGTGGCACTGCTGTATAAGCTATCTGCATCATAGTATAAAGGGTTAACTTATGTAGGTCTGAATATACATTTTGACCTTAGAAGCTTTAATTCAAAGCTATAGGGATTAATTCTGACACTCGTAGCAATTAGAGACAGACCTCTAGGCGTCTCTCTGAAGGTTTCTCACATTTAATTTATGGATCGTAAATGGCTTGTTTTCTCACAGAGATATCAGTACCTCCTCTGTCATACCAAAGATGTGATTAATTCTTACAAAACACACATCTTCACAGACACTCTTCTAATGAGAAATATATACAATATACTGGATACATGTTGTCTTCGTAACATATAACAATATAATATAAACAAATATATATATGTCCTACTGATTGTCTTATGCTAAGGACTAACTAAGGCTCAATAAATGAATACATACATATTATATATTTTGCTTCATTAATAAATGCCTAATTGTATAGGTAATTATCACCAGCTGCACAGAGCTTATCTTTATCGCCCGTCATAAATTTAAAAGTAAACAAGGACAGGCATTCTTCTCAGACTGGTATATTCATGAGAAGAATAACATTAAGCTTTGTGTGACCTTAATTTGGCCTACTCAAGACATACAAAATTGTAACTATAGTCGAGCATGGCTCTTAAAGGCAATGAAAATCCATCTTGACAATAATGAATTGGATATGAATGTATTTACCTATGAAAAGGCACAACAAATCCCCCCTTTTCAGCATATTCAATTTCGTTATTAGAAGGTTGAATAGGCTGAAATGCAATAAAGGGCTAAATGCTCCAAATCATTATGGATTGGGGAACACAAGTTTTACCTTGGAATAAATTTATCCCAACTTTGTGTGTACTTTTACGACACAAGTCTAACGCACAAACTTTATGATTAGTTTAACTACAAGTATGTTATGTTTCTTGTATTAGTGATAAACATGCCGGTTTATAGAACGCATATTATACAATTGTTTTGTTCTTTTTTTCTTTTATGACCACTGTAGAGAGAAAGACGTTTCGGTCATTTTCTGGACTTTCTGGAAACGTGTCTCTAGTTAAGATCTTTCTTTGGTCCTCTAACTTAATAACGTTGCTGCTAAAATGAAAAACTGGAAGTAATAGCTTCCTGGCTTGTCGGCAACTTGGCAACTCGAATTAGCGAGCGGTGCTTGGCATCATATCTTCATGTCTGCGATCTCAAATACTTTGTCATGTTGCACTGGTGTGATGTACTTTTGCAGCGGCTGTCGAATCTCCTGGGGCTCTGCCCACTTGTCCCTCCTGGATACATCTTGGATACATCTGGGTTGGCTCCGACTGGACGTCTCTTGCGTCACGGATAGCCTTGACCTCAGGTTCTCTTGGTTCCGGATATAAAGACTTTTAGGATTCCGCCATCTGTCCTTCCATCAACACGTGATCCCATCTTGGGCCATCATCTAAACTTAAGAAAACAACAGACAGTATGAGTAACAACGCAGCAAAAACTTTATCAAACATATACCTGCCTATTTTAGGCCTTTGACTTATGCCATACTTTAGCCAGCAGCAAGTTGAGGACTTTTTGTTTTTGTTTTTTTTTAAAGAAAAACAAACTACAGGGTATCATGAATAGATATAACTATTCTTCCTCTGCTAGGCTAATGCAGCCTTAGGGTTTTGCCTTTTAGGCATAATAACCCAATCAATACTTTGAGACTACCTCGAAACAGAGTAATATATATGCGTCCATATATCTGCATGGAATACAGTGGACGACAAGTAGTCACAATTGATAGACAAACAAATGGTTAGTATAACTGTTCAGTATCTTTTCAGTCATACGATACCACCACCAATCATATGAAATTTATGATGTGTCCTCCATCTTCAAATTTTTGATTTTCAATCTCAGTTCATCTCTTGGCGTTTTTAGCACTGAAAGAAAAACTCTACACAAACATTATGTTAATGATCCGTTGGAAAAACAATTGATTAGTAATCAATATCATTTAATCATTTATTGACTTGTTATAATTATGAATTTAATGAAGCCAGTTTGCTTCGTTTACTGGACATTCCTATGTCAGCGAAGTATTAAACAACTTTTCCTTTACTCTTTATTTACTTCATGAGATAAAGAATTTACATTCAATGGAGTTGGAGAATCTTACTCTTCCTTTCCATTAGGCTGACTTAAGAAACAGCTCGCAGCGCAGCTCTGCGACCTCTGACCTTTTCACTGACATGTATCTAGACTTAAGGAATTACTCCTCACCCCTCCCTTAGGAGACTTTTTAAGGCAATTAGGTTAGTTAACAGAGCTATTTAAATACAGTTTTGCGCTTTTCACTATTAAAACAACTTAGCAGGTTTTAGATGCTCTGCTTAAAAATATATATATCACAAACAAATAAAACTAAAAAATCTGAAACGATTAATCAGAGATGATATAAAAACAATTCCCCCCCTTAGGGGATTATCATATCTGCGGCAATTTCAAATTGTACATTAGGATCCTATAAGAAAGCATGGTTACATTAGCATACATAGCAATTAACCTGTTTAAAACTATTCTCTTATAGATTCTATTTATCAATAACATTGGGTCAGACTTTATGTATAAAGTTCCTCTATTATCCTGTAACGCCCTGAGCTACTAAACTCAACCTCCCTGTATATGGGGGTAAATCTCCAACTATGGGAGTTAACTGGCCAGGAATTAATAGGAAGGTTCCTGAGTCAAACAAAGGACTAGAACCGGACCCTGTACCGCCTAGGCTAATGAGACCTACATCTGTTCCCTATCTTGGGACAATTTACTATTAATTTCTGGCGATACAAAAACATCAATTATGTTTAGCATAGACAAACAACTCCTGAGTTGATTTACATGTCATGCACTGGTTGCATTCGTGTAATAACACTTTACTGCAACAACTCATCTGCGTTCTGGTATGGGCTTAACCCCTTCAGTACCAGGACATTCATATTGACTGTATATACCACGCCCTTCTAAGGGTTGTAAACGTGATCGGGCTGTAACATTCTAATGCCAGCAACCATATACATGACAATTTATCATTAATATGTCATCTCATCAATCAATCTCGCTGGGGCCTCCATTTATGTCGGTGGGTAATAATTCAATTAAGAATTATTAATTATGGTCATAAAAATTATTAATCAATAAAAAAATTAAATTTATAAAATTTGTCATAAATTCTTAAAATCATGACCTGGTGAATTGTAGACAACCTAATTGATACAATTCACATCTGAGTCCGACTATTTCCTCAGATAAATAAGTTCTTTTTGACGTGAGATGACGTTAATGATAAAATGTAGTTCTACATATACAATAATACACAGGTATTATAAAATATGCAGATTTATTGATACAAGGTTATAAACATATATAAGTAAATAAACACAATGATACATGCAAATGAATATATATAGCGTTAATATAAAGCATTACAAGCTTAACAATACATGTGAGTGGAAATAACTTGTCACATTATAACCAAGCTATTATTAGGTTAGGATATCAAAGTAGGAACATAAGTTATATATATTACTTCTGTTCAGAGAAAACCTCATGATATCAAGATGGGCATGTCTAATCCTAGACATCAATATAGAATGCTAAATACATTCTGCCCCCCCTAACCAACTACACATCACATGACTTCAGGCCATGGGCAAATCCATCCAAGGATATAACTTAGAAGAAATAACTGTATCCTTCCACCCCATCCTGGACTATTTTCAATATATATACTTTGGTAAGACTATTAAGACAAATAACAGGGATCTAGGATCTTAAATGGAAAGGATTTGACGTACTTTCCCGTGGGAATCCATCACTTAGCTTAGCGAAGAATGTTCTATCAATATATATATATTAAGCAATCATTTAATGCTTTTGCTAGATATGAGTCTAGATTCTTCTGCAGGTAGAATGAAGCCTCACAATATCCTAAAACTACATCTCAATATGGAGATGATCAATTAATTAATCATTTATTTATTCGCCAATCTAGATGGTATAATTTCACCCACACTATTCAAATTAGTCTTAATAAAAGGAAATATCATTTTCTGTGTCTCTTACCAAGTCCTAGTAGGAATCTCACTTCTGCTCCTAGGAAAGCTGGGTGGTCCATCATAGTGCATCTCACCATGACTTTCATCTTGATAGACCTCAACTTCTTCTCTCCTCTCTTTCTCCTTCTCTTTTTTCACTTTCACCATCTGTGTATGCTTATGATCACAAACTTATCAGTTAGACACACCTTCCTAGTTTGGAGCTTTACAATCATTGTTGGATGGGCGTGACCATTGATAAAAATGTGACATCAAAACCTTACCCAGAATGCACTTTTGCTACTGTTGTAATGTCACCTACTGATACCTAGGTGGCACTGCTTGTATAAGCTATCTGCATCATAGTATAAAGGGTAACTTATGTAGGTCTGAATATACATTTTGACCTTAGAAGCTTTAATTCAAAGCTATAGGGATTAATTCTGACACTCGTAGCAATTAGAGACAGACCTCTAGGCGTCTCTCTGAAGGTTTCTCACATTTAATTTATGGATCGTAAATGGCTTGTTTTCTCACAGAGATATCAGTACCTCCTCTGTCATACCAAAGATGTGATTAATTCTTACAAAACACACATCTTCACAGACACTCTTCTAATGAGAAATATATACAATATACTGGATACATGTTGTCTTCGTAACATATAACAATATAATATAAACAAATATATATATGTCCTACTGATTGTCTTATGCTAAGGACTAACTAAGGCTCAATAAATGAATACATACATATTATATATTTTGCTTCATTAATAAATGCCTAATTGTATAGGTAATTATCACCAGCTGCACAGAGCTTATCTTTATTGCCCGTCATAAATTTAAAAGTAAACAAGGACAGGCATTCTTCTCAGACTGGTATATTCATGAGAAGAATAACATTAAGCTTTGTGTGACCTAATTTGGCCTACTCAAGACATACAAAATTGTAACTATAGTCGAGCATGGCTCTTAAAGGCAATGAAAATCCATCTTGACAATAATGAATTGGATATGAATGTATTTACCTATGAAAAGGCACAACAGGGGCATGGGACAGTGGTGTAACAGCAATGACAGAGGATATAAACTCCTCAAAATTTTATACAGTAAGATCCTAACTCTAATTAAAAAAAAAGTAAAATGTTTGGAGCTCTATATCAGAAAAACAAACTCCACCCGGTATACGTAAAATTTGATAAGTCACATCAGTTACCTGGTTGCAGACTGGGTTTGTACTTTAGTTCTGGATTGTTCAGGATTATCTCTAGTTGTCTCTTATTGAAATTGGAAACTCCTATGGATCGAACCAACCCGGCATCTTTACACTCCTCCAGAGCCTACAAAATGTGCAAGAATTAGTGGGCCATGCTACTGGTGTATGATGTAAATGTATGACCATGGAGTGAATAGCAGAAAGTATGCGAACAGTAAATATACTGAATACTGCACCTTCCAAGTGTCCCGAATGTCTGTGTTGTGATAAATTAATTTTCCATTTTCATCCTTGGGGAAAGGATCATCTCCTGGCTGAAATCACATTTACACAGAAATTATTGTCAACCAGAACTCCGTTTACTTTCCAGTATAATTCAAAGTTCAGTGTAGACTGTGAGAAAAATACTGCATACTGTCGAAGCATTAAACTGAATAAAACAGTAAGCTCATCAGCTCCACCTAGTGGTGACTGCAGTCCAGATTATTTTCATTTATATCTATGGCTACACTCAAATTGGAGCTCTATACCAGAAGAATAGCGCTCTAACTGCTATAACATTACTCAGCAATTCTGGACTTAAATATGTCACGATACTGAAAGGTGGACAATCATGGTAAAAAGCAATTGTGCAAAACAGACAACCAGGCTCCTGGCCATAGGGGCCCATGCCCCACAAATGCTGAAAGAGAAAACAGTAGCTCTAATCTGTTGATATGAAGGTACAGTCAGGCAGATTTAGAATTAAAAACTTTTTCATTAATATGGAAGATCTGAAAATCCAGCACTTCCGAAAACCCTCAACAATTATGATCCCATTAAGGTGAATTAAAGGAATTAATCAGTAGAGATATCCTATAAAACCATATATGTGGTAATCACACCAAGAAAACCAAAGTTGTCACATGTTGTGTGGTGCTAGTCTGTGGATATTGCCATGCATAGCTAATTTATTTGACGCCAAGGATAAACGACGGCATCTTTGACTGCTGAGAAGTACGGGGAGTATAAGGTTAATTAAGAAATAGCAGCTAGGAGGTAATGGTCCCACTCAGGACACGTGGGAACTGCAAAATTACTGTGAAACGGCATTATCATATTGCATGTCATTTTGTATTACAACACCTGTTGTGTCCCTGTTCATAGGCTGGTCTGGTGTCATTTATACATCCCACCACTAGATGGGGATAGCACTTAGGTCATATAAATACTTAGGTCAGGCCTAGTGAAAAGGAGAGAAGACATGGTAGTGAGAAAGGGAGAAGTAAAGTGGGAGAGTAAGGGCTCTTTCACACTTGCGTTCTTTTCTTCCAGCATAGAGTTCCGTCGTCGGGGCTCTATACCGGAAGAATCCTGATCAGTTTTATCCTAATGCATTCTGAATGGAGTAAAATCCGTTCAGGATGCATCAGGATGTCTTCAGTTCCGGAACGGAACGTTTTTTGGCCGGAGAAAATACCGCAGCATGCTGCGCTTTTTGCTCCGGCCAAAAATCCTGAAGACTTGCCGCAAGGCCGGATCCGGAATTAATGCCCATTGAAAGGCATTGATCCGGATCCGGCCTTAAGCTAAACGTCGTTTCGGCGCATTGCCGGATCCGACGTTTAGCTTTTTCTGAATGGTTACCATGGCTGCCGGGACGCTAAAGTCCTGGCAGCCATGGTAAAGTGTAGCGGGGAGCGGGGGACTAGCATACTTACCGTCCGTGCAGCTCTCGGGGCGCTCCATAGTGACGTCAGGGCGCCCCAAGCGCATGGATCACGTGATCGCATGGCACGTCATCCATGCGCATGGGGCGCTCTGACGTCCTTCTGGAGCGCCCCGGGAGCCGCACGGACTGTAAGTATACTGTTCCCCCGCTCCCCACTACTACTATGGCAGCCAGGACTTTAATAGCGTCCTGGCTGCCATAGTAACACTGAATGCATTTTGAAGACGCATCCGTCTTCAAATGCTTTCAGTACACTTGCGTTTTTCCGGATCCGGGGTGCAATTCCGGCAAGTGGAGTACACGCCGGATCCGGACAACGCAAGTGTGAAAGAGGCCTTAGTGAAGAACAGAGTCAGTGGTTAAGCTGAGGCTACACACCACGGAGTAGTGGGTGAAGCCAGCTGCAGAAATGAGGTAGAGCCAAGGTATGAGGCGCAGGAGAGCGTTTTCCTTCTGTGATCCTCTTAGTTCCTACATCCTACAACCAGAGGATAGCGTTTTCGTCCCTGGAAGAAGAAAGCCAAGCTAAAGAGAGACATCGGTGATAACAGCCATTACTTAAGGCTTAATGGGCACCTTTGCACATGGTGGAGGACAATCTAGCTACAGGCAGCCTCACCATACATTGAAGAATATAGATTAGCTACCTGTTTAAGGGCTTGGAAGAAACATAAGTAATAGGACTAAGCATACCAATAAGCATTACAGGCAACCTCACCAAATTACTCTGGTTTACAAGGGACCTGAAGCAAAGTCACCTATTAGAAATACTTATACAGAACCACAAGCTAAGTGAAACCCCAGCCAAACCTATCAACAGTGGATCAACAGAATTCCTCTAAATTGCAAAAGACTGTATTCTGTCTGGATGTATATGCTGCAACTGGAACCAACATCAGTAAAAGTTGTGAGTTGTATCCTACCACTGTCTACTTCATTCTTACCACTGGTTGTACCACCATTAACGGTACTGGCGTCACGACAAATAACACCAAGGGACCCAGCCGCCACAAGCACCCTAAACACCACTGCCATCCAGGGCACCTCAATCTCCATCTAGGCTGGTGCTTCCCTACCACAGAGCTGTCTTCCTCAACACTGTGCTGCCAGCCCAGGGAGGCTTTCTGCTAACCGTGAGTAAACCGATGAACTGTGTTATTATTTGGCCCCTCATCGGCCCACCGTGCACCTCATGTGTTGCCCCTGTGGTTCTGGCTGGCTGCACCTGTATCTATGGTGGAAGACAGGGTCAGCTGTATAACCCCCCCCCCCCCCCCAGTATTCTCCCTTAGCTATGATTGGCCGCAGTTAGTTGGTTTTGGCCAGTGTTATTAAAAGGGCCATAGCCTTTTGCCCTGCCTCTTTCTCCGGCACCTGAAGCAGCTTTACAGCTACGCAAGTATGTCCACGCAAGTATGTCCCCCCTCCCTTACCTGTGCATTCGCAGGGCAGAAATAGACGGGGGAGAGCAACAGCTAGAGCACCTGCAGGACAAGCCTCAGCGCTTTCGGCTGTGCGTCTCGTAGCCACGCCCCCCCGTCCCTGCAGTTGCCGCAGCTGTACAGGAGAAGCGCGAACTCCTTCACAGCGCACAACTGCTCTCTACAGCCAGCATGGATAATCACCCTAGTGAACACTCCTCTGCTGAGGAGATCAGTTAAGTAGTGCTCCCTTCTTCTATAGGGCTGCTGCCCAACCCCCCACCTATAGTGCCTGTGCAGCATACGGGTAGGTTACCCGACACTGCTATATCATAACGTGTATTTCCCTTTAAGAAAGTTAGGCCTGCAGCAGGCAATTCATATTTCAGCCAGCAGAGGGAGCCCCCTGGTTAGTATAAATAGGCTAGGGCCTAGCCTAGGAAGAGAGTTCAGAAGTTTCCAGAGTCAGTGCTGGGAGAGACAGAGGCAAGTCCAGGAAAGCAAGAGGTACTAAAGACAACAGAGGAGGTACTTGATAATTATAAAACCAAGGATATAAGCCAGAGCTAGGGTATTGGGCCTTGGAGAAGAGTTTCTATGTTCCAGGATCAGTCGGGAATAGAGTGCAAGCCGCCTGTACTGCAAGTCCTGTGTTTAACACTCTGAAGTCACCTTGCTATATATATTGCCTGCATCAAATGCAACCAACTGTCTGCAAAGGAACTGCGCTTCCATCTATGTCCATGCATGATGACTACTAAAGTTTGAGTACTGTTTTAACATCATGTGGTTCCTCAGTTATTCCTGCTATCAGCAAACGGCGTGCCACCGTTTAATTGGCACTGGCGTCACGAACATTACTTATCCTCACCTGCCCTTGCAGAGAGTCAGCTGTCTCAGGTTAGTGTCACAATTGCACTACAACACCCAGGAACATTTCTACACCTAACTTGAGTACGCTGCACCTCTCTTTTGGCGTCACGAACAGGATACGCACGCTTTCCAGTGCAAGAAGCGTGAACTTTGTGCCTTATACAGTTGCCCTGTGACCAAAGTGACATATTGCCTGTTTTATTAAAGTGGACTTTGTGGACTGAAAAACATACCAAAAGTGTCCCTAAAACCTTCAAAAAGCGCTGTGCAGTGTTGCGCTATCAAGAGGAAAGAAATCGCCACATCGGAGTGTGGTTTTATGGACTTTTTACCATCCTGCTTGCTGTCAGTGAATAGACAGCGTTTCTTGCTAAAAGATGGCCACCGGCCGCCTGGAGTAAAGTTTCCCGCGCTGCTGAGGACCTTCGTGGGCGGATCCCTTCAAAGACACAGAAAATCCCGCCCCTCGTCATCATCGCACCGCCGCGGCCCGGTTTCTTCTACGTCATCGCGTACTCAGGACGTCCGGAATCTCTCGAGACTTGGCCTGCGCAACTTGTAACCGGAGGGAAGGGGATTGTTCCGGCCCCTTTAGTCGCCAGCGGCCACATCGTAATAAGCTAACATGTCAGAACCGGGAGTTCCCGAGCAGCCGGCCCCGGGAGAGCTTGCGGCTCCTAATCATCCTATAGCCCCCAGCATGATGCCCTTTACCATGCCTTACTATTTCGGGGCCCCATGGTGTCCCCGCTATAAAGGAGAGACCCATACCCTAAGAGACTTTAAAGAAAAGTTGCTGGCATTATTCAAACTGTACCCCATAAATGCCGATCAGCAAATGGAAATCCTGCTAGCGCAACTGGAGGGAGCTGCCCGCAGGGAGGTATTATCCTGGCCTGCTACTGAGCGGAGTACTCTAGAACAGATATTCACCCGCCTCAGGGCCACTTTTGAAACCAGGACTGCCTCAGAGATAAAGATGCACTTCTTTGGCAAGAAACAGAAGCCCGGTGAGTCCCTCCGTGACTATGCCCTATCACTTCAGGAGGCTTTAAGGGCTGTAATTCAGATAGATCCCAGAGAGGCTGATAATCAGGACCAGACCTTGAGGGAACAATTTATCAACGGGGTGTCTAGTGAGCAAATAAGGACCCAAATAAAGATGCTGTCCGCCCAGCACCCTAACAGTACCTTTCTGGACTTTAAAGAACTGGCTATAAAAATTCTGGGGTCAGCAGTATCTCCGGAGTTGAGCACCCTACCTGAGTCACCAGCCTGCAGGCCAAAACCGCTTATCACTAACCAAGCTCAGGCCGGTCAAGCTGTTCAAGCTTCAGCTACCGATACTATCGCCATGCTGACAGAGCAAGTAAATCACCTCACTAAAAGTCTAGAGAGAGTGTGCAGAAAAATAGAGGAATGGGAAAAACCCATAATGTCAGAAGAAGAGTTCCTGTCACCTCTTAGGCCGTTCCCACCTCCATACCAAGAGACTCACCCCAGGGATCCTGGGAGGCGTAATAGAAGTCGCAAGAGGCCCGTGTGTACATACTGCAAAAAGCTGGGACACACAGAATCCACGTGCTGGCAGTTAAACGGGCAACCCCTGAGGCTGAGGACCACCCCTCGGGAGGTAGAACACTAGGTCCAGAGGATACTGGGTCTCAGGTCACTACCATTCAGCTGCCTGCATTTGAAAAGTTCTGGGACACCGACCAATTAACCCAGCCGCCTGAATCCTGGGTAGAGATTATCGCCAGCAATGGCAAACCAGTAAAGATTCACGGATACTGGGAACCCACCCTGCAGGTGGGAGAAGTAACCTTGCCTCAACAGGGGGTGATAGTAGTACAGGCCGGCGACAGAGGAGGACATCCTGTCATTCTAGGCACCAATGTCTTCAAAAACTGTTATTCAGAAATACTTGCCGTATTACATCAGACTTTGCCCACTGCTTCCTCTGCATCCAAGAGGGTAATTCAAAAGACTATTACTGTGTTAAGTGCCCAGCAGAGGTTTGCTAATGGGAAAGGAGAAATTTGTACTGCCAGGATTAGTGATATTAAGCCTGTGACTTTGCCTCCTAATTCTCAAACTCTTTTATGGTGTCGTGCTGTCCTGGGAGTCCAAGGCCGAGATTATCCAGCCCTGGTGGAACCAATCCAGATGGAGGATTACCCTTATGTGAGAGCTGCCAAGTGCCTGGTGAACGTCTCCCAAGGTAAAGTACCTGTCCGTCTGATTAACCTGAGTGATCACCCTGTTGCGCTTACTAAGCATTGCCGTGTTGCCCAGCTGTCCCAGGTGTCCTTCCAAGACATCATTCGTCTTCCAGTGACAGAAAAGCCGCCAGCAGCAGTCAGTGGATGTTCGCCGGTGACCCAGCCACAGGTGCCCTGGTGGGAAGAGCTCCATGTCGGGGACGAGACTACCCCCCAACAACAACAAGAAGGGATTCTACAGCTTGTCAAAGAGCACCACCAGGCCTTCAGTAAACATGCTACTGATTATGGAGAGGTTAGTGCCATACAACACACCATACCTACTGGCTCTCATCCTCCTATCAAGGAGAGATACAGACCCTTACCGCCTACTTCATATCAGACTGTAAAAGAAATGATCCAAGAGATGAAAGACTCTAATGTAATCCGGGACAGTCGTAGACCGTGGGCGGCACCCCTGGTCCTTGTAAAGAAGAAGGATGGTGGTATCCGTTTCTGTGTGGATTATAGGAAAATTAATCAAATAACCCACAAAGATGCATACCCACTGCCCCGCATTGAGGAGTCACTAACTGCTCTGGGCTCCTCTGCCTATTTCTCCACATTGGACTTGACCAGTGGCTACTGGCAAGTACCCATGGCCCCTGCAGATAGGGAAAAGACTGCTTTCACCACTCCCATGGGCCTGTTGGAATTCAATTGTATGCCGTTCGGGTTATGTAATGCCCCAGGAACTTTCCAGAGACTAATGGAGCGGTGTTTGGGTCACAAAAACTTCGAAACAGTGCTGCTGTATCTAGATGACGTCATTGTGTACTCAAAAACATATGAAGACCATCTGAAACATTTGGCAGAAGTATTTGAAATCCTTATCAAATATGGCTTGAAGGTAAAGCCATCCAAGTGTCACTTGCTCAAACCTGCAGTAAAATACCTGGGGCATGTGGTAAGCGGAGAGGGCGTGCAACCTGACCCTGATAAGCTAGCGGCTGTCCGTAATTGGCCGGTTCCTACTACCGTCAAGGAAGTGAGGGGTTTCCTTGGTTTTGCAGGCTACTATAGACGTTTTATCCCCCATTTTGCTCAAATAGCTGATCCTATCCAGGAACTCCTGAGGGGGCAACCCAAGAAAAGTCCTAGAACTCCTGTGCCCATTGAGTGGAATGAGGAAAGAGAGATAGCGTTCCAAGTGTTAAAAAAGAAACTGACCGAGCCTCCTGTGTTAGGTTATCCAGATTATAGCAAGCCTTTCCATCTTTATACCGATGCTAGCAAGCGAGGCCTGGGAGCTGTGTTAGCCCAAATCCAAGAGGGAAAAGAGAGAGTGATAGCATATGCAAGCCGCTCCCTGAAAGGAGCTGAGAAAAATGACCAGAATTATAGTTCCTTCAAACTAGAGTTCCTGGCATTAGTGTGGGCAGTGACGGAAAAATTCAAAGATTATCTAGCCGCCACCCCGTTCATTGCATTCACTGACAATAACCCTCTGGCACATCTAAATACAGCTAAATTAGGGGCCTTGGAGCAGAGATGGGCCTCTCGCCTCGCCAACTATGATTTCTCTGTAAAATATCGTGCTGGACGTACTAATGATAATGCTGATGCTTTATCCAGGCTTCCCACAGAGACAGCTCCTGATGATGTGCGAGATGCTTGGGAAGATGTAGAGATGCCGGCTTTCTATAACAAATTTGCTTAACAGGATCAGGCTCGAGCTACCAATGACAGAGCTGCAGTTCCTTCACCCTCCAGTAGGCCTGATCCTAAAGAAGAAAGGTGGGTGAAACTACAGTCTGAAAGTAGAGTGCTGGGTGAGTTGTTGGACTTCATTACTAGTGGCAGAGCCCCTGAGAGGATTCGTCGTAAGAGTGCAGATCCTGAGCTCATCAAACTGTGGAGACAGCGCCATCAACTCTTCATACAAAAGGGCCTATTGCTACGGAGAAGCCTAGACCCAGTGTCCAACGAGAGAGTGCACCAGATTCTCATACCCCGACGAGATGCAGGTATGGTGTTGGAGATGTACCACAATCAATCCGGTCACTTCTGGGTCCAAAAGACTGAGGCTACTATCCGCCAGCGGTTTTACTGGGTGGGCATGAGAGAAGACATTGATAAGTGGTGTCGGGAGTGTGTAGCCTGTGCCTTAAAACGAAGTGAGCACCATGATCAGAGGGCACCACTGAGACCCATTGTAAGTACTCGTCCTCTTGAACTTGTCGCCATCGACCATGTGAAACTGGAGCCTAGTCGCTCAGGGTATACTTATGCCATGACTGTTATTGACCATTTCACTAAGTTTGTTGTAGCGGTGCCTGTGAGAGACCAGACAGCCAAGACTACAGCCGAACTGTTCTGGAAGCACTTCCTCCTGCCCTACGGATGTCCAGAAAAGATCCTCACCGATCAAGGACCTACTTTTGAGTCCCATCTGTTCCATGAACTGTGCCGCTTACACAACTGTAAGAAGATCCGGACAACGGCCTACCATCCTCAAGGTAATGGATTATGTGAAAAAATGAATCAGACCTTGATAGAGATGCTGAGGGCCGTGCCTCCTGAAACCAGAGGAGATTGGCCTAATCTGTTGCCACAGCTTATGTTCACATACAATCATACCATACATTGTTCCACCGGGTATACCCCCTTTTATTTGATGTTTGGGCGCCAAGGGACATTGCCTGCTGATCATTCATTGGACATACACGTACCTGATTGCATTAACCCATTACCTAACACCGACTGGGTTGCTGAACATCAAAGGCGATTGAATACAGCCAAAGCCATTGTTCAGGAACGTATGGACTATGCTAGGGACCGACAGCAGAAAGACTATGATCAAGCAGCCCATGCAGAACCCTTGACAATAGGGGCTGTGGTATGGTTAAAAAATAACCGTCGTACAAGTAAACTGGACAGTAAATGGGAACAAAGTCCCTATGTTGTCACTGCAATCCCAAATGTTGGGACTCATACTTATGAGATCACCCGGGAAGGCAAGGGATCCCAAATTGTACACAGAAACCGGTTAAAACTCTGCCTGACACCAGAACCCAGTGCCGAGAGTTCTAGATCTGAACCCCCTGTGTCAGAGTCATCAATACAGCCCGAGGATCCTATGCAGGCTGTCAGTAATCTAAGGTATGACGCTGATCCCATGCATTGGCTTCTGACACCATGGTTGAACTTGCTGGTGCCTGCTCCGGCACCTACTGTATCTTCACCTCCAGAAGAGCCGGTTCAAGATGCCCCGGATCCAGTTTCCCCTCTAGTGGATCTAGTTGTTCCTGTTGTTCCTGACCAAGGTCTCACTGATGGAGACCCTCCTGTTGCTCCTCTCTCTAATACCTCGTTGCTAAGGGAGGAGGAGACCCCTGTGTTGAGAAGGTCTACCCGGATGACCAGGGGACGTCCGCCAGTCCGTTTAGGAGACTTTGACTATGCTGGTGGTGTCTCCTCTCGAGCAGTTGCTACTGGTAATACTTTACTTGACATTTGTGCGCAAGAATGGACTCCTCCACGTGAGCCCTTGCCTGTGATACACCCACAGGAGACCCCTGGGTAGTTCTGTTATTATACTGCCACCAAAGAAAATGGACTAACCTGGTTCACCCTAAGTCCGCTGTGCCAGGTCAGCGGCCGTGCCTAAGAAGCAAGAAGACGCCCCTTTCCCTTGTGTCATTTGTTCATGGAGTTACAAATGTTAAATAATTATTTATCCTATTTATGATGTAATGCTTAAATTATGTACCATTTTATGCCGGTTCAGGAAGGTGTGTGAGTACGAGGCCTTACTCACGTTAAAGTCTGGGGGTGTGCAGCATACGGGTAGGTTACCCGACACTGCTATATCATAACGTGTATTTCCCTTTAAGAAAGTTAGGCCTGCAGCAGGCAATTCATATTTCAGCCAGCAGAGGGAGCCCCCTGGTTAGTATAAATAGGCTAGGGCCTAGCCTAGGAAGAGAGTTCAGAAGTTTCCAGAGTCAGTGCTGGGAGAGACAGAGGCAAGTCCAGGAAAGCAAGAGGTACTAAAGACAACAGAGGAGGTACTTGATAATTATAAAACCAAGGATATAAGCCAGAGCTAGGGTATTGGGCCTTGGAGAAGAGTTTCTATGTTCCAGGATCAGTCGGGAATAGAGTGCAAGCCGCCTGTACTGCAAGTCCTGTGTTTAACACTCTGAAGTCACCTTGCTATATATATTGCCTGCATCAAATGTACTGCAACCAACTGTCTGCAAAGGAACTGCGCTTCCATCTATGTCCATGCATGATGACTCTAAAGTTTGAGTACTGTTTTAACATCACGTGGTTCCTCAGTTATTCCTGCTATCAGCAAACGGCGTGCCACCGTTTAATTGGCACTGGCGTCACGAACATTACTTATCCTCACCTGCCCTTGCAGAGAGTCAGCTGTCTCAGGTTAGTGTCACAATTGCACTACAACACCCAGGAACATTTCTACACCTAACTTGAGTACGCTGCACCTCTCTTTTGGTGTCACGAACAGGATACGCACACTTTCCAGTGCAAGAAGCGTGAACTTTGTGCCTTATACAGTTGCCCTGTGACCAAAGTGACATATTGCCTGTTTTATTAAAGTGGACTTTGTGGACTGAAAAACATACCAAAAGTGTCCCTAAAAGTGTCACAATTGCACTACAACACCCAGGAACATTTCTACACCTAACTTGAGTACGCTGCACCTGACCCCCCCAAAATTAACCCCTCCACTTCCTCACAGCTTAATGTGCTCGAGCCCCAGGCTCATATATCAGAGCTGCCATCTTCTGACCCACCATTACAAGCTCCTACCTGCCGCTCTACGGCTAGGTCTCAGTCACCTGTTGCAGTCCCCGACCGCCGAGACAGGCGCAAGTCGGTATCACGTCATCACCGCCGTACTCGCCACGGGTCCAGAGCATTCCGACGGAGTCGGAGAGCAACCCGCTCCAGGTCCTCTAGGTGGAGGTCGCCGTCTTCATCGGATTTGAGCTCCTGCAGATCCAGTTCCGGCAGGTCAAGAACCGGTAGGAGGCGTGATCATAGAAAGGCGGCCAGCCAGTCGTCCCAAGGAGCTGATCCAGCCAGCGCGGTTCCGAGTGCAGTTCCTCAGGTCGCTCAAGCTGCATCTTCATAGTCATCTACACATGGGGAGTTTAATTTCACAGGGGCGTGGGGCGCCGATAAGGTAGGTAAAGGCCTGGTGCCAGCACTGCGGGCTTTGTTAGCACAGTTAGAGGCTACTCCTGCTCTTGAATCTCCCCCCTCCCCCTGTGGTGCAACCTGATAAGGCCCGAGGTAGCGACCATAAAGAATCTTTATTTTGTGGTCTTAGCCCGTTAGGTGCCCACCTAGAGGAAGAGACGAAAATTAAAATATGGTCAAAATGTTGATATATGGTCCTTAGTGTCAATAGACCAGCATACAATAGATAGGGAAAGGAGACTGAATTCAGACCGTTTTGTAGACCGTAAACCGAAAGTGGCTCATACTATAGGTAATTGGCTACAAGCCTTCTCTGTTTTAGGTTACACTATGGCTCTATGCCATCCTGAGCGGTCGGCGGAGCTTTTCATCTATATGGACATTCAAGTCACATGGAGGTTCAGCATGGTGGCGCTAAGATGAAGAGTTCAGCCGACAGTTAGCTTTGCACCCAGAGATAGGTTGGGGTGTAAAATCTACTGACCTGTGGCTTTGTCTCATGCTGGCGCAGAAATCTCATCCCTTTGCTTCCGCAGCCGCTGGCTCCTCAGCAACTGTGCAGGGGCCAGTGGCCGTTTGCAGACCCGGAGCCTGTTGGCTTTATAATGAAGGGCAATGTAAATTTTTTGCCTTGTGCAGATACAAGCATGAGTGCTCAGTTTGTGGAGGACCCCACTCAGCCACCCGTTGCCTGCGTAACCCCCTTGTTCTCAAAGCCACAGCCGCCACTGGCGGGAAAGACCCTGGTGAGCGTCTCCGCGATGTCACATTGGCTAAATAGTTACCCCATTAAAGAAGCGGAGGCCCAAATCCGTTTCGGTTTTAGTTTCGGGTTTTTTATTCCCTTTACCCACTCGAGGTTACCTACGTTTTCTAATAATTTAAAGTCAACGTTAGACAATCCGCGCCTGTTGCGGATTTTTTTTAAAGGAGGTTTCCTTAGGCAGGATAGTGGGACCATTTTCCTCACCCCCCTTTTATAACATTCGTATTTCACCATTAGGCCTTATTCCAAAAAAAGAACCAGGAAAATTCAGGCTGATCCACCACTTGTCCTTCCCCAAGGGCATGTCGGTTAACAACGGCATTTCAAAGGATGATTCTTCCGTGTTCTATGTGCCTTTCGATAGAGCGGTGATTTTGGTCAGAAGTGCGGGCCAAGGGGCGCTTCTAGCAAAGGCAGACATTGAGGCGGCGTTTCGCTTAATCCCAGTGCACCCAGACTGTTATCACCTACTGGGTTGCATGGTAGAAAATGTATACTATTACGACACTTGCCTGCCGATGGGTTGCTCCATCTCATGTATTTTTTTTTAAGCTATTTAGTACCTTTCTGGAATGGGTTATTAACTATGAGACTGGTTCGCTGTCTATAACACACTACCTGGATGATTTTCTATTTGTGTCTCCGGGTAATACAAACCAATGCCAATACCTCCTCAACATATTCCGTTTCTTTATGTCAAAGTTTGGTGTACCCCTATCGGAAGAAAAAACTTGCGGACCCACGACTACTATTACATTCCTAGGCATTAAAATTGATACTATCTCAAAGGGTTTTCGTCTCCTTCAGGATAAATTGCAAAAAATTTGTTGGCTTAATACAAGGTTTCCGCGCCTCAAAATCAGTCACGTTGCGACAAATGCAGACCCTGTTGGGCCTACTAGTTTTGGCTTGCAGAATTATGCCCATGGGTTGAGTTTTTTCAACTCTGCAGTTGTCGCAGCTGTACAGGAGAAGCGCAAACTCCTTCACAGCGCGCAACTGCTCTCTGCAGCCAGCATGGATAATCGCCATAGTGAACACTCCTCTGCTGAATAGATCAGTTAAGTAGTGCTCCCTTCTTCTATAGGGCTGCTGCCCAACCCCCCAGTGCTCTGCTCCGTGGCCGGAGGATTGGCATGCCTCTGGGTTCTGCTCCAATGTTACCCTCCTTGAAGTGTTTCCAATCATAGTTGCAGTCAACTTATGGTGACACAAATTCGCAAATCAGTGCGTATGTTTTTGGACAGACAACATGGCAGTGGTTTTTAGTATAAATAAGCTAACCTCTTCCTCCCCTCCTGTACAAGCACTACTCTGGCATTTCGTCCTGTGCTGTTTAGAGCTAAACATCTGGTTCCGTGCTCGCCATGTACCAGGCGTACATAATTCTGCCGCTGATGCACTTTCCCATTTTCACTGGCAGGAGTTCCGGAGCATCTTACTGGGAGAAATCAGGGAAGGCCTCACCTGTCCGCCGCTGCTATGGGACTTGCTGACGAACATCTGATGTCACTGGTGAGGGCGACAGTAACGCCAGCGACTTGATCAGGACATGGTAAGGCATGGGCTGAATGGTGTACGCGGGCGAGGATTACAACCATAGGTACATTGCCGGCGGATAGTTTGCAGGTGACGATCTCTTACCTATTACAGTTAAGAGATCAAGGGGTTTCCGCTGTGGTAGCGCAGCGTTGGCTAGCAGTAGTAAGTTTTTACCTCAAGCTGTGCAGTTGGCATGATGTTACAAAACATTTCTTAATTCGTCAAGCCATTAAGGGCTGGCGTAAAGAACATACGCGTTGTGAGCGCAGGTGCCCAGTATCTTACTCCCTCTTAATACGCCTTTGCAATGTATTGCCCGTCGTTTGCTCTTCTGCTTATTAAACCATACTGTTCAAGGGCGCGTTTTGTTTAGCATTTTTTGCTGCACTTAGGATTGGTGAACTCGTTTGCCCATCCTGCTCCCGTTTAGGCGGTTTAGGTGCAGGCAATGTTTTCCTCACTGAATCCTCCCTCAGGCTATTCATACCTCGCTCCAAGATAGACTTACTGGCACACGGCTCTTAGCTTCCTTTACATAAATTGGAGGACCCGATTTGCCCCCATGCGGTGGATTCAGAGTGGTTGCGGATCCGTGCTCCGAGCCGTGCTTTCCTGCTACACACAGATTCTAACGTGTTTTCAATTCAAAGCAATTTTCCACGCTGTCTCTAGGCGTTAGATCTCCCAGTGTCGGAGTTTGGCACACATTCCTTCCGCATAGGTGCGGCTACAGAAGCAGCAAGGGCCAGTTTGCAGGAATCAGAAGTGCAACGTATTGGCAGATGGAGATCTGTGTTTTTTTCCTCCTATATCCGCCCACACTTATTGATTTAATTTATTTCAGATTACAGCCAGCCCACCATCTGCTTCATCGGACACTCCTACATTTTCTGGGCAGGACAAAGAGCGGAATGCAGGCCAGGCAGCCGTAGCCTCAGTTTCAGGAATGAGGTGTATGGGGTCTGCGCTGGTCACAGGTCCATCCAGAGGCAGTGGAGCTCAGTAGGACAGTTCGCTCCCCTATTATCTTGATCATTCACGTAGGGGGTAATGACCTTTGCCTATTAAAAAATAGCAAAGCTCATTACCCTCATCAGAGCAGATTTAGAACGCATCCCTGCTTTCTTTCATGAAGTGGTAATGGTGTGGTCGGAAATTATTCCAAGAGTCCCGTGGCAAGGAGCTAGGGATTCGCAGGCAATAGAGAGCGCTAGGAGAACTTTCAATGCCAGGATTTCCCGATTTATTGGTTCCAGGGCGGGGGTAGTTGTACGGCATCGCCAGCTGGAAGGTGACAATATACGGCTTTTGAGGCCGGATGGTGTACACCTGAATGATATCGGCCTAGCTATCTTATTGTCAGGTTTACAAGATAGTGTGGCGCAAGCATTGTTCTTGTTGGGTGGGGTTCGGAGTGCCGTGTAGGGGTACACGGGCTCATCAGTGGAGGTCGGTGCGAATAAAAGAAGATGGAGAAGAAGGCTGACTTGCCCACCGAGGGATTCCATGGGGCATACTGCTTCTTGTTACTCCGTGTTTTTTTATATATATTTTGGAGATCGAAAAGTTGGTGTTGAAAATCAATAGTTAAATAAAGCTGTGACCAACTCTCAAGTTAGCTGCGGTATGCTAGGTTGGGGCAAAGGTTTACATTTCTCGGCAGTCATAGTGGTGCAGTTTTCCTCTCTACACTTTTGAACTAGATAAATTTGTACTAGATGAAATATGGTACTTAGTTCTATTTTTCTTTCTGGAATCCTTTCCCTGGTAACTTACCTTGACTTCGATGGGCATATGAATGATAAATAAATCTATGTAATCCAGCTGAAGATCTTTTAGAGATTTCTCAAGAGCGGGTCGAACTCTCTCTGGGGCATGAAAAGAGGACCAGAGCTGAAAGAGAACAAAGAAGTCAGACAATACTTACAGCTCTCTCATTGGGTTGTTTCACTAAAACATTGAGAAGCTGCAGTTCCACATCCCTCCCACCCCCCTCCCACCCCCTTCCCTACTTATTGTGT
The DNA here is from genome assembly GCF_905171765.1 of Bufo bufo. Taxonomy (NCBI): domain Eukaryota; kingdom Metazoa; phylum Chordata; class Amphibia; order Anura; family Bufonidae; genus Bufo; species Bufo bufo. Next base: position 242,017,260 of record NC_053389.1, on the reverse strand, counting down.
TACTCCATATCAGTTTTTTGAGGATGGAGGAGGTTTCTGCAGGTTTCACCTTCCCCAGAACGATAAATTGTAAAGTTGAATGAATTTATATAATTTATATGTAATAGTAATATATGCAAAATATAACCATTTATGTTTAACCTAACCATGGAGATTTCAGTTTTAAGGAAAGCCAGCTAACAACCCATATGGGCACTGTATTAAGGAGTTTCAACTTGTATGTTGATGCTTTTCATTACCTTCCCAGTGTAGAATATGTCTTCTCTCTTCACTGTTCCATCTGAAATCTTCTCATTTATAGCTCGCCCAACCTCAACCTCATTCCCGTAGATGAAAGCAGAGTCAATGTGACGATACCCAACTTCCAGGGCCACCTTTACTCCATTTTCTGCCAAGTTCTTGTCAAACTAAGGATAATGATATGGTCCTTTATTTTAATGTATATAAACATTCCTTTAGTCAACCCTAGGTAATATCTACACCACCAAATCATTCAACTGAAAACTGAGAGTGAGTCTGAAACTTATCAACCTTAGACATATGGTGGCCGCAGGGAAATTAAATGCCCTTCATTGTAGTTACACATTGGAAGGTGGAAGACTACACACCATCTGAAGGTTTATAGCCCACGGGATCCATTTCATGTGGCCCCCGGCTCCCTGCCAGAGCATATAGTCTGAATGCTAATGACCACTTCCATTATGGGGGTCCGATCTGAAGATAGTGCAGGTTGGGGGGTCTTATTGGATGCTGGGAGCTGATTGGAGGTTGGGGTAAGGAGTCTGATAGGAAATGATGTGAGGCTGATGGAGACTGGGGAGGGGTTTGATGGGGGTTGATCTGAGGCTGATGTAGGCTGGGGGTCTAATGGGAGGCTGATATGAGGCTGATGGAGGTGGCAGGGCTAATTTGAGATTGAGAAAGGGACAGAGACAGGGACAGTTGCGAAGGCAGAGGTAGGGAGAGTGGAAGCTGGGTGAACCCCTCTATGGGATGAGCTTGGCTTCCATTAATGCCAAATGAAAAATATATATAAGTGCCATTTTGTGCTGCAAGAATACAGCTCTCTGTATTTTTTTCAACAGAAGCACAATTTCTGTAACTTACCCCTAAGTCAATTATATGTTTGACCAAATATAGCAGTCAAATTTTTAAGTTGAGAATTTAGTATGGCCCGCCAATGATGTTATAAATATTCAAATGGCCCTCGGCAGCAAAACAGGCTCCCCACCCCTGGTATACGGGCTCAGTGCAATGGATTGGAAAGGTTGGATTTTTATAACCTTCAGACACTGAGATCCAAACAGGCAATTAAATATCCAGCAGCTAGTGAGTCCACTGTAAAATATTGAAGCTTTACTATGAATGATTAAAACCCATGACACAACTGTTTGCATAAACGTGTAAATCCCGCTGTGTGTGATACTTGTGTCATGGATTTTAATCATTCATAATAAAGCTTTGAGATTTTACTGTGGACTCACTGGCTGTTGGGTATCTATTTGCCTATTTGTTTGTACTGACTTCCCAGGGTCCGTGCATGTGAGGCTGCTGCTGGCGTGGAGTCTGCCGACTACTACTGATTGTGGACACTGAGCTCCCTCTTTCTGTAGAAATAACACATCAATTTCATCAAGTTGATGCGGCATGATAGTGAAGGAGGTACAGTACAGAAAGATGGCTGATGGTTCAGCCAGCAGTTATACATTAATGATATTTAAGATTGACTCTTCAGGTTTTTTAGGTAGAATTTTATATAGAATCCAAACCATGTTCAAGTGCAATAAACATCCTTATAGAATTGATCAGAAAATACTGGAAGATATCAAATGTATGGCCATTTTTTTAAAGAAGAGGCAGTTTCTAAAAAAATAAGCTATTTGCCCTTCTTACCTCGTACATGACTCCACTGGAGAAATACTTAACACTTAGTGTCTCAATCTCCCACTCCGGGAGCCCGGTACATTCTCCTTCCCGCATGTCTACAGGTGATATGTCAGCTTGATATCTATCCAGTAGATTGAGCAGCCGGAAGTGCTCATGTACGGCCAAGTCTTTGCTAAGATAAGTATGTAAATAGGTAGTCAACTCAACTTTCATTTCAAACAACCACCGCCCATTCCCTTGATGTTCCTATGGGGTCCTGGTGCTGGAAGCCCTCAGAACTGACCGGTACCATCAGTGCTGCCATTACATGATTAAAACCCATGACAAAACTGTTTGCATAAACGCATAATCCCGCTGTGTGTGATACTTGTGTCATGGATTTTAATCATTCATAATAAATAGTGATGAGCGAGCATGCTCGGCCGAATACTTGTTCTTCTCGAGCATCGCTATGCTCGGCACATGGCGGTACTCGACTGAGTACTACATGTGCTCGAGCGCCATGCTTGAGACTCCTCCCCCCACATTTCGCGGCTGCTAAGCAGCCAATAAACGTGCAGGTAAATACTGCCATCACTGTAATGCCAGTAGCCATGTTGGCTGCTGTCATTACAGTGATTGGCTGACCGGAACGCGTCATCGGGTGCTATATAGCACCCGATGACGTGGGTTCGGCTCATTGCGAGTCAGAGAGAGGTGCCGGTTAGGAAGGGACAGATAGTGTAGAGAGTGTGATCACAATATATTCGATAGAAAAACGTTTCAAAGACCCACAAGTTAAAGGAAGAGAGCATATTTAAAAGAAGAAAAACTACCACAAGAGGACACAGTTTTAAATTAGAGGGGCAAAGGTTTAAAAGTAATATAAGGAAGTATTACTTTACTGAGAGAGTAGTGGATGCATGGAATAGCCTTCCTGCAGAAGTGGTACCTGCAAATACAGTGAAGGGGTTTAAGCATGCATGGGATAGGCATAAGGCCATCCTTCATATAAGATAGGGCCAGGGACTATCCATAGTATTCAGTATATTGGAAAGACTAGATGGGCCAAATGGTTCTTATCTGCCGACACATTCTATGTTTCTATGTTTCTAAGTTGTACTCAAATATTTTTTTATACTTTTCAAAATAGCGATTATTTTGCTATGTAGAAGGTGTCTGCAGTGACTTGTGACATCTGTGCAGGAATACCTTCTGTGTGTCAGAGATAGGAAGAATATTAGTGAAAATAATAAAAACATTTCCCATAATCCACATTTTTGCTGTCAACAGTGTAATCCGTGAATTGTGTGATCTGCGCCTCAATACATTGTGTGGTTGTCAGGCCCAGATATAGGCAAAAAATTATAATACAGAAAACACATACAAAACAGCAGACATGGCCACTAGGTACACGGAATACAAAACGTTGACGCGTTTCGGGTGCTAGACCCTTAGTCGTAACGGTGTTTCATAGTGTTACCCCACAATTTAAAGGAGCATGATGTCCAACCCTCCAAAATTCTGAGAGACAAGACACCCGCTCCATTGGTTGTCCCACTATGTATCACACCTTTCTTACAACCTGCTAATCACATATAAGATGGGTTGCACACTGTGCGGGAGTGTTCCTTCTGAGTTAACCCTTATGGAACCAAATCCCATGTTCCAAACCCATACAGGGAAAGGACAAAAACCGCACAGTGTGAACAGCATACTCCATATAACAACTTGTAAAAACATATGAATAACAAAACCAATAAGGCACTATGCACTGCCGTGGAGTGCAGATCCTGAAGATTACATACATGTACAGTTTATTACGCAAGAAAACAAAATAAAATAAAATAAAATACAAATGAAAATAATTTGTCTGGGTAATTTAGTTTTGCGTGGTTGGTGAATGTGTATTGGTTGAATGCATACCTGATTTGTTATACACACTGTGGGAACTCCATCAAAATTAAGTCCTTGGGAACCGTGCTCCCGGCTTCCCAGGCATATGCAAAAAAGACTGAGTAACCGCACAGTGTGAATGAGGCACTACGCATTAGCACTAGAAGCATGCATGTAAATAAAATGATATATATTAAGTGAGAAAACTACTAGATGGCAAAACCAGGATGGTCACATCGCTCCCCAGAAACTGCATATATAAGGGGATAGCATATACTAAATAGCAGAAAATTGCTGCATTCGCAGCATTGGTCATTCTGGTTCTGGCATCTATCATAATTACTGATATACATACATTAGTTCTCTTTTCAGATTCAAGCCATTGGGAACTCTGGTATTGAGTCTGAAAATCCAGAAGGCTTCTCGTAGGCGAAGTTTTTTACAATGATCCCCCCCCCTCCTAGGTGCAAAAACCCTCTCAATTGCAAAGGCTTTGAATGTTTTAACCTGACGTGCATGTATTTGTATAAAATGTCTCGCTGCATTGGAGACATTTAGGGCATTCGGGTTTTGGATGTAATTGAGATGCTCCAGGAGTCGATTCCTAAATTTACGGATCGTACTCCCGACATACATCAAGTCACAATCAGTGCACCTTATGATATAGACCACTCCCTCAGTGTTGCAATTAATGTAACTTTGGATGGGAAAACTGCAGGAATGGTCAGATTTATCAAATGACTGTAAGGGGATCACGTAATTGCAGCTTTTACAGGGGTGGCCCCCACATCTGGAGAAACCCCTGTAAATAAGCCAACTGGATTTAATGTTGGCTTCCTTTCTGTTGGAAGAGAAGAGGGATGGAGACAGCGAGCAGGACAACGTGGTAGCCCTCCTGGAAACAATTCTACAGCCTGATTTTAAAGCTTTATATAGAATCTCATCATCATATAGGATGGGGAGGCATCGTTTAATTGTAGAACTGATTTGATTAAATTCTCTACTATATGTCAGAGATAAAGTAGGGGTGTTGTCCTGGTCACTGTCTCCATGCACCCTCCCACTCCCCACAGAAATTTTGGATACCTTACAATCCTTTGATTTTCCAAAAAGCATTTCTTGTCTATTTTTGCGTAGTGCAATATTTTGGCCTCTTTGTAACATCCAGTCAGGATAGTTTCTAGCTTTGAGCCTTTTATCTACCCTGCTGAATTCCTCTGCTAATAGCTCTGGTGAACTGCAATTTCTTGCAGTCCGAATGTATTCCCCCACGGGAATCGCCCTGATGGTATGTAGGGGGTGATGACTTGTAGCATTCAGGATCGAGTTTCCAGCTATATCTTTTCGATAGGTTCGTGTGTGCACCACCTCCCCTGGACTGCCGTGGAGTGTCAAGTCGAGAAAATTAATATGGGATTCATTCACAGTACACTTAAAGCGGAGATTATAATCATTACCATTGAGATAGGCCTGGAGGTCTGGGACGGCAGACACATCGCCCGCCCAAATCATGAGCAGGTCATCGATGTATCTGCCGTACCAGACCAATCCAGGCCCAAATGGATTGTCCAGACTGTAAATGTATTTCTCTTCCCAGTATGCCATGGTCAAATTCGCCAATGAAGGCGAGAATTTGGCCCCCATTGACACTCCACGGGTCTGCAAGTAGTGCACACAATCGAACATAAAATAATTGTGGGTCAATAAATATGCAGTGACCTCACAAGCATAATCAATATAGCTGGAACTAAATCCCGTGTGCCTATGGAGATGATATTCCATAGCCAGCAGGGCGACCCCATGGGGGATGGAAGGATACAGTGCAATGACGTCTGCCGCTATCCATTTAAAATTAATGTCCCATTTGAAGCTGAACATGGCGCGCAGAACGACCGTTGTATCCTTAAGGAACCCCGGTGTCCGCCTGACTAGTGGCTGGAGGATGTTGTCCAGCCAACTACCCAGGCGCTCAGTGAGGGACCTTATACCAGAGACTATGGGGCGGAGGGGGAGGGGGGGGGGTTGACACCCTTATGGATTTTAGGTAGGGCATGCATAATAGGGGTGACAGGCGCATCCACGCACAGGTACCTATATTCCGTTTCATTAAATATACCCATATCTCTACCTTTTTGTATTAATGACATATAGCCATCTTTATATTCCCTCAATGGGTCTCTCTGTAGTCTCCTGTACGTGGATGCGTCGGCCAACATATCCCGCATCTGGTTACCATATGCCTCCTTATCCATGATGACCACCGCCCCCCCTTGTCCGCCATTTTGATAATAATATTGTCGCACTGGTGCAGCTCCTGGAGGGCCCGGACCTGAGAGTGGGTAGGATTATCAGGACTTCTAGCGTCCTTGCTGTCTTTTAGAATTCTCCCTAACTCCTTTTCCAGGACCTCCTGGAAATGCAGAGATACCGTGATGTTGCGCACAAATTTGTTAATATCTAGCAAGGTTGAAAATATATCAAAATGTGTAGAAGGCGCAAAATTTAGGCCAAGGGACAATACATATTCTTGGTCTTTGCTCAACATAATACTAGATAAATTCACAACATTTAGCTGGTCACTACTTACTTCCGTTTTGTCTGAAGCCGTGTGGACCTTGGATGCTGCTGTCCGGTGCCTCCGTCCGGCCCTAGCTCTGCGTTTTTTGTAATATTAGACGCATCTCTCCTGTCCTTCTCAGATTTGGATTTCTTATAGTAGGAGGCTTTAATTCCCCCCTCTTCAGGTGAGAGAGGCAGAGCGGAAGCACCAGACCCCAGCTCCAACGTCCCGGCTGTATGTGAATAATCAGACACCTCTGTATCAGAGGAAAAGCTAACCCTAGATACTCTTTTATGCAATTTCGCTTTCTTGCGGTTTTTGAGGATTGACTTCGGCGTGGAATAAATATTATCCCGTCTCCCCCATTCATAAACCTGGTTATTAGTATAATCATACAGGTCACGCTGGTATTTTACATGTTTATACTCCATAATAGTGTCCTCTAACTTGTTGATAGAAGCCGTCATTTGTTCCTCCATGGATACATAATCTGTGTTTGTACTGAACTTTACCAGCGATTCTTTGCAGAGTAAAATGTCCTGCTGCAGACCAAATAATTTATCATTTTCAGAATCAATAATAAGTTTCATTAATTTCAATGAACAGTCAGACAGGATACTATTCCATTTGCAAACAAAGTCCTCCGAAAAAACTGTAGTGGGTATCTTCTTAATCCGCAGTCCACGTGGAATCATATTCTTTTCCAAATATTTGGTAAGTGTGGTGCAATCCCACCAGACACGAGTTTCCTGGCCCAGAAGCCGACTATTCATTTTGCTTTTTAGATCCAGGTCACTGGAACCAGCTAGATCCTCAGCTGAGAAAACAGAGTCTGCCTTTGACTGACTTTTCATTTGTATTTTATTTTATTTTATTTTGTTTTCTTGCGTAATAAACTGTACATGTATGTAATCTTCAGGATCTGCACTCCACGGCAGTGCATAGTGCCATATTGGTTTTGTTATTCATATGTTTTTACAAGTTGTTATATGGAGTATGCTGTTCACACTGTGCGGTTTTTGTCCTTTCCCTGTATGGGTTTGGAACATGGGATTTGGTTCCATAAGGGTTAACTCAGAAGGAACACTCCCGCACAGTGTGCAACCCATCTTATATGTGATTAGCAGGTTGTAAGAAAGGTGTGATACATAGTGGGACAACCAATGGAGCGGGTGTCTTGTCTCTCAGAATTTTGGAGGGTTGGACATCATACTCCTTTAAATTGTGGGGTCACACTATGAAACACCGTTACGACTAAGGGTCTAGCACCCGAAACGCGTCAACGTTTTGTATTCCGTGTACCTAGTGGCCATGTCTGCTGTTTTGTATGTTCAATAAAAGAAGAAGCTTTTAAGAGGATTTCCAATGCTTCCGAGACCTTTCCTTCCAAATTACTTGCAGCCTGCTGTGGGGACACTCCCCTAAGGTTTCTGGAGTCGGGACTATTGCCCAATCAGGAAGGTGAGCTGGATAAAGTTTTTTTGTATTTTTTTTCTGTGACATATACTGTCCTGCATACAAAAACTGAGTTTTTATTGCAAATTCCAAATATCTCAACCTAAGCTAATGTCCATATTCTGTGTGTTTCTGTGACATGTACTGTCCTGCAACCAAAAACAGTTTTTTTAGGGCAAATTCCAATAATCTGTGCCTAATCTAGTGTCCATGTTATGTGTGTTTCTGTGACATATACTGTCCTGCATCAGAAAACTGTGTCTTTAGCGAACTGTAAAACAATCTGCGCCACATCTAGTGACAAAACCATTAATATGAAGAAGGCGAGCACTAATGCAGCGTCTCACTCAGGACACGTGGGAACTGCAAAATAGCTTTAAAACTGCATTATCCTACTGCATGTCATTTTGTATTGCAACACCTGTTGTGTCCCTGTTCATAGGCTGGTCTGGTGTAATTTATACATCCCACCACTAGATGGGGATAGTACTTAGGTCATATACAGTACAGACCAAAAGTTTGGACACACCTTCTCATTCAAAGAGTTTTCTTTATTTTCATGACTATGAAGGCATCAAAACTATGAATTAACACATGTGGAATTATATACATAACAAACAAGTGTGAAACAACTGAAAATATGTCATATTCTAGGTTCTTCAAAGTAGCCACCTTTTGCTTTGATTACTGCTTTGCACACTCTTGGCATTCTCTTGATGAGCTTCAAGAGGTAGTCCCCTGAAATGGTCTTCCAACAGTCTTGAAGGAGTTCCCAGAGATGCTTAGCACTTGTTGGCCCTTTTGCCTTCACTCAGCGGTCCAGCTCACCCCAAACCATCTCGATTGGGTTCAGGTCCGGTGACTGTGGAGGCCAGGTCATCTGGCAGTACCCCATCACTCTCCTTCATGTTCAAATAGCCCTTACTTTCAAAGTTTTCCCAATTTTTCGGCTGACTGACTGACCTTCATTTCTTAAAGTAATGATGGCCACTTGTTTTTCTTTACTTAGCTGCTTTTTTCTTGCCATAATACAAATTCTAACAGTCTATTCAGTAGGACTATCAGCTGTGTATCCACCTGACTTCTCCTCAACGCCACTGATGGTCCCAACCCCATTTATAAGGCAAGAAATCCCACTTATTAAAACTGACAGGGCACACCTGTGAAGTGAAAATCATTTCAGGGGTCTACCTCTTGAAGCTCATCAAGAGAATGCCAAGAGTGTGCAAAGCAGTAATCAAAGCAAAAGGTGGCTACTTTGAAGAACCTAGAATATGACATATTTTCAGTTGTTTCACACTTGTTTGTTATGTATATAATTCCACATGTGTTAATTCATAGTTTTGATGCCTTCATAGTCATGAAAATAAAGAAAACTCTTTGAATGAGAAGGTGTGTCCAAACTTTTGGTCTGTACTGTATATACCTAGGTCAGGTCTAGTGGGTCAGATGAGAGAGATTAGACAGGTCAGTTCAGTGTTTGTTGATTAGTAGTCAGTCTGCTGAGTTTGAGAGAGTGCAGATCTAGCACTTCTGCTCCGCTAAAGTCTAGTCCAGAAGGGGACAAAAGAAAGAAAGGACTTAAAAATCCAAAGGATAAAAAGCCACAATCTAGGCATTAAAGACCTTTCGGAATCCAGGTGAAGGGTATTATAGCCACCGGCAGCCTCACCAAATTACTCTGGTTTACAAGGGACCTGAAGCAGAGTCACTTACCAGAACTACTGATACAGAACCTTCAAGCTAAGCTAAACCCAGCCAAACCTATTAACAGTGGATTAACAGGATTCCTTTTAAACTGCAAAAGACTGTATTCGGTTTGATGTGCCTATTGCGACTGGAACCAACATCAGTAAAAGCTGTGAGTTGTATCCTACCACTGTCTACTTCATTCTTACCATTGGTTGTACCACCATTAACGGTACTGGCGTCACGACAAATACCATCAAGGGACTCAGCCGCAACAAGCACCCTAAGCACCCCTGACATCAAGGGCACCTCAACCTCCATCTTGGCTGATGCTTCCCTACCACAGAGCGTGCCCTGGAGGATTCCGTGCTATCATCCTCAACACTGTGCTGCCAGCCCAGGGAGGCTTTTTGCTAACCGTGAGTAAACTGATGAACTGTGTTGTTATTTGGCCCCTGATCGGCCCACCGTGCAGCTCACGTGTTGCCCCTGCGGTTCTGGCTGGCTGCACTAAGGGACGGGGAAGTGGGCTTGATGCTGATGGTGCACGCAGAGGCCGTGAAACTGTGCCTGCTGCCAGTGCACCAGAAAGAAAAAAAACATCCACCGTACCCAGCTTCATGTCCAACTTAGCTGGGTGGCGCAGGACAACACTGTCCAAGTCGGACCAGTGCGAACAGTTGGTCGGTTGGATTGCTGAAGATAATGCTTCCAGTCGGTTAAGCACCACGCTCTCTTCCACCAAGTCCAGTCTCTGTAGCCAAGAGTCTGGTCAACCGAATGCTCTCTCTGATCATCCTTCCTCCCACCATGGAGAGGCTTGCCAAACGAGTGATATTTAGAGGAGCTCTATCCAGCGCCACTATTAGGGACCTGAGATATTGTGCCCTGATTCCCAACCTCTTGAGTCTTCACAGTCTCAAGAAGATGACGGTGGTGAACGGCAATCATTCGTTCACGAGGTGGATGATGATGAGACACAGTTACCAATCACTGAGGTTGTGGTTAGGTCAAGTCAGGAGGATGAGCAGAGTCAGGAAGTGGAAATGGAGGTGGTTGACAATGAAGTCACTGACCCAACATGGGAAGGTGAAAAGCCGAGCGAGGACAGCAGTACAGAGTGGGAGGGATCCGCAGCACCGCAACAGACTGGAAGAGGCAGTGGGGTTGCAAAAGCGAGAAGTCGGCCCACACCAAACAGGCCCGCAACCGTTACACTGAGCATCCCCATGTGTAAATCTACCTTGCCAAGGGGTAGGTGTTCCGCAGTTTTTTTAGGAAAGTGCAGACGAAAAAAGAGTGGTAGTTTGCAACCTGTGCCGTACCAAAATGAGCCGTGGCGTGAACACTAGCAACCTCACCACCACCAGCATGATCTGCCACATGGCATCCAAGCACCCTAACAAGTGGGTCGAACACCTCGGTCCACAATCTGGGTCTCCGGGTCACACCACTGCCTCCTCTTCCCCTGTGTTACGCACTGCTGGCCAATCCCCTGTCAAAGGCGCAGGCCCGGATGCTCCTCGCCCAGCACCTGGACCTTCGCATGAACCATCAGCAACAACATCCACTTCCCTGTCCCAGCGCAGCGTCCAAATGTCCATAACACAGTCATTTGAACGTAAGCGCAAATATAACAGGCCATAGCACTAAATGTGCAACTTTCGAAATTACTGGCCCTTGAAATGTTGCCATCTAGGCTTGTGGACACTGAGGCCTTCCGCAGCCTGATGTCGGCGGACGTCCCTCGGTATACAGTCCCCAGCCGCCACTATTTTTCACAGTGGGCCGTGCCCGCCTTACACCAGCATGTGTCACAGAACATCACCCGTGCCCTGACCAACGCAGTTACTGGGAACGTCCACTTAACCACGGACACATGGACAAGTGCTGGTGGCCAGGGACGCTACATTTCCCTGACCGTACACTGGGTGAATGCTGTGGAGGCCGGGAGTGAGTCGTACCCTGGGATGGCACAGATGCTACCCACACCCAGTATTGCAGGCCCTACGTCAATCAGGGTCTCCGCCAGCAGCTATATTACTGTCTCCAACCCCCACTTCCCCCACTTCTCCTCCTCCGCCGCCTCCTCCACTTCCACCTCCAGGAGCAGTCAGCCATCAGTCGCTAGCTGGAAGTAGCACTTCTGTGGGTAAGCGTCAACAGGACGTGCTGATGTTGATCTGTTTAGGGGACAAACAGCACACCGCCGCAGAGCTGTGGCAGGGTATAAGGGACCAAACCGAGCTGTGGCTCTCGCTACTCAACCTACAACCAGGCATGGTTGTGTCTGACAATGGCCGTAACTTGGTGGCAGCTTTCGAGCTCGGCAACCTGACACACATCCCATGCGTAGCCCACGTCTTAAACTTAGTGGTTCAGCAGTTTATCAAAACCTACCCCAATTTTCCATAGCTACTAGTGAAGGTGCGCCGCGTGTGTGCCCATTTTCGCAAGTCGTCCACAGCTTCAGCTGGTCTGTCAACGCTGCGGCTTCCAGCTCACCGACTGTTATGTGCGATGTGAGCACGCGCTGCAACTCTATGTTCCACATGTTGGCCAGGCTTTGTGAGCAGCAGAGGGCAGTTGTGGAATACCAGCTGCACCACGGTCATCGCCTTTCGAGTCAACTGCCACTATTCACAAGCGAGCAGTGGGCATTGATGTCAGACCTCTGTGAGGTTTTAAAAAAACTTTGATGAATCCACACAGATAGTTAGTGGCGATAACGCTATTATCAGCGTAACCATCCCACTGCTGTGTCTACTCAAACGAATCGCTGCTCACAATTAAGGATGACTCTCTGAATGTGGCAGATGAGGAAATGGGGAGGACATTGCACAGGGTGATAGCCAGTCCACCCTCAGTTCGTCTTCTCAGTGCGAATTAGACCATGAGGAGGAGGAGGATCTGGAGACAGTTGCCTCTTCTACAGAGGGTAGTACCCATGGAACTTTAATTCCATCTGTTCTGCGTGGATGGGCAGAATAGGATGAGGAGATGGAGAGTCATCCTGATGTCGACATTGACGTCTTGCCTGTTGGTACTCTGGCACACATGGCTGACTACATGTTAGACTGCCTTTCCAGCGACCCTCGCGTTATACACATTTTAGATAACACGGATTATTGGGTGTCCTTCTCGACCCCCGCTACAAAGGGAACTTCTCATCTCTCATACCTCTCGTGGAGAGGACGAGCAAAATGGTGCAATACCAGAAGATCCTTGTTGGAAAATTGCTCCAAAATTTTCCATCTGACAGCGGCAGGAGTACGTACTTCCTTAGGCAACCGAGGAAGGGAGAAAAGGGGAACACACAGCAGTTCCAACAAAGGCAGGGCAACACTCTCCAAGGCATGGGACACTTTCATGAGACCCCTCCAGCAACCTCACCCTGAAGCGCGGCCTAGTGGTACAAGGTGGGAATAGTTTTGGAAGATGGTGAAGGAATACATAGCAGACCATGTCAGCATCCCAAATGATCCCTCAGTGCCTTACAACTACTGGGTGTCCAAGCTGGACACGTGGCACGAACTTGCACTCCAAGCCTTGGAGGTGCTGGCCTGCCCTGCCGCCAGCGTTTTGTCTGAGCGTGTATTTAGTGCTGCTGGTGGCATTATAACAGATAAGCGTATCCACTTGTCCACTGGCAATGCTGACAGGTTGACCCAGATAAAAATGAACAAGGCCTGGATTGCCCCTGACTTCTCAACTCCGGAGGAGTCCTAAGCTGATGATGAGCATAAAGGCAATTTCAATCTATCATTTAGGCCGAGTTCACACGTGCTGCGGGCCGCAATGCACGATCTCCGGCCGTAGGTCAGCCGCATCGGATCGCGGACCCATTCACTTTAATGGGTCCGCGATCCGCCCGTTCCGCAAAAAGATAGGACATGTTCTATCTTTTTGCGGAACGGAAGTACGGGATGCAACCCCACGGAAGCACTCCGTAGTGCTTCCGAGGGCTCCCGTTCCGTGCGGCCGTTCCGCTATTCCGGATTTGCGGACCCATTAAAGTGAATGGGTCCGCATCCGTGATGCGGAATGCACACGGAACTGTGGTCGTGTATTGCGGCCCGCAATTTGCGGGCCGCAATACGGCCACGGATCACACACGTTCGTGTGAAATAGGCCTCATAATGTACTCAATCTATTGTAGTGTATTCCCATGGTTGAATCTTATCCTCTCCTCCAGCTCAACTGCAGGCCCTCAACTCACATTTTTTTTATAGGGTCAGCTCAGCAGCAGGCCCTCGCCCATAAGGTTTTAGAGGGTCAGATCAGCAGCAGGCCCTCGCCCCTAATGTTTTAGAGGGTCAGTTCAGCAGCAGGCCCTTGCCCCTAATTTTTTTAGAGGGTCAGCATTGCAGCAGGCCCTCCCCCTAATGTTTTAGAGGGTCAGCTTAGCAGCAGGCCCTCGTCCCTAATGTTTTAGAGAGTCAGCTCAGCAGCAGGCCCTTACATATAATGTTTTAGAGCGTCAGCTCACCAGCAGGCCCTCGCCCCTAATGTTTTACAGGGTCAGCTCAGCAGCAGGCCCTCGAATATAATCTTTTACAGGGTCAGCTCACCTGCAGGCCCGCAACTCAATGTGAATGAAGCCCTCCTTTATGTATATACAGGTTGTATCGGAATGCCTCTGCATTGTAATTTTTGGCAGGGCTTGCACGTTATATACAAGTAAATATACAGGAAAGAATGTTTTCAATAAATTTTTCCTATAAAATAAATTTGTGGGCCTGGTGATCACTTTAAGCCATTTTAAACTGCATCAGCAGCATTGTGATAAAAATCTGTTGCAAGGTGACATGGCGTGGAGATGGTATCATGAGGAGGCCATATAGTGGCACAATAACAGAGTCTGGATCAAAGACTGAGGCTACAGATTGTTTAGAAAGATGCAGATGGAAACCATCTGTGGAGCTGTATAAGCGGTCACCTGCAGCTTTGGGGCCCTGACCCAGAAGGGGCCCATCCAGGAGGAGTAGGACTAAAGGATTTGGTCAGGGGCCCCTCAACAGTATTACACAATGAAATTATATACAGTGACAGAATAGACAGTGTATAAAACTGATGGAACAGCTGGCGGCCCTGGTCTGAGAGAGCAATCTTTACTAGCCAAAGGAAGGGGGTCGCTAAAAAATTACTGTGGGATGGAGCCCCATTCAAAAATTTGCTGTGGGGCCCAGTCATTTCTAGCTATGCCACTGCTGCAGCCCACAAATGCAAGTTGGGTTTATCGATTACAAAACCTTAATTAAATTGTGGGCCTGGTGATCAGTTTAAGGCCTTTTTAGCAGCATCAGCAGCAGCAGCATGGTGGTAAAAATGAGTGGCAAGGTGACATGGTGTGTAGATGGCAGCATGAGGAGGCCACATAGTGGCACAATGAGTGAGTCTGGTTAAAAGACTAAGGGCACAGATTGCTTAGAAAGATGCAGATGGAAACAATCTGTGGAGCTGTATCACGGTCACCTGCAGATTAATGCAGCCATCAAAATCAAGTTGGGTTTGTCAATTCCACCTCAGCTCACCAGCAAGCCCGCACCTAAAATCTTTTATCTTTTTTCAGGAATCAGTGGAGCGAGATCTGTCCATTGCTGAAAAAACGGCTCTAAAAGAGCTTGAGAATATGATGGTTATCATTATTAAACAGGCGGATAAAGGGGGGTCGGTGGTGGTCATGGACCGCTCCATATATGCTTCCCAAAATCTTCTCATGTTAGGAGATTCGGACACATATCTGGAGATGTCACATGACCCCACCCCCCAGTTTCAAAGTGGTCTACTTTCCTTGTTGTCTTTGGCAGTTAAGAGTGGCTTCATGGATCAGAAACAAGCTGATTTTATATATGTCTTACATCCTATTATTCCCATATTCCACTCTTTACCCAAGATCCACAAGCCAGGTTTCCCTCCATCCATGCGGCCCATTGTGGCCAGTATAGGATAGTTTACGGAGCGGTTGTCAGCGTGGGTTGACAGTTTGCTGAAGCCGCTTGTCCAGACTATTCCAGGTTTCCTTTTAGATACTAGAACTGTACTCCAGTCCTTTTATAAATTTCCTTGGAAGCCGGAGTATGCCTGGATAACTGCAGATGTAGCATCTTTATATACTGTCATTCCTCACGCTTCAGCCATTGCTTCTTTACGATGGTTCTTGAATACTTATGCTAATTACAGCGTGGAATTTCAGGACTACATATGTGATGTTGTCCATTTTCTGCTTAAACATAATGTATTCATGTTTAACCACCACTTTTTCCTACAACGCACTGGCGTTGCCATGGGGGCAAAATTTTCGCCCTCCATGGCCAACATCTACATGGCGTGGTGGGAACAATGTTATCTTTTTTCAGATCACAATATTTGGGCCCCCTCATTACAGTGGTATGGCCGTTATATTGATGACTTGTTGTTCCTCTGGTCAGGTGACCATACCGCCATACCACTGTTTGAGGAGTTCCTAAATAGTAACACATTTAATCTGAAATTTACTATCAATTTCAATTGTACATTCATCGCATTTTTGGACTTGACTTTGGTGGGTAATGTCACTGAATCCAATATAGTCACCCGCACTTACCGCAAGGAGACTGCAGGAAACAGCACTCTCTTTGCGTCCTCATGTCATCCTGCCCATGTTGTTTGCAATATTCCCAAAGGTGAATTCATACTCCTCAGACGGAATTGCTCCAGTGATGCGAGCTTCAAGGAAGAGCTCAATTCAGTTGCTGAGCGTCTTGTTGCCCGTGGATACAGCAACAGCAGTCTGTCACAGGCCGCGGCACAAGTCAAACTCAAATCACGGGCAGACTTAGTTTTTCCAAAAAACAAGTACAGCAAACGCTTTAATTCTAACCAGTTTTTTCCACAAGTTACAGTGTCGAATACAGCAAGATCTGCCACATAATCAGAAAACATCTGTCCTTGTTGCGCATGGATGGACAGTGGTCTGACGTTCTCAGCTCTAATATCAAATGTATTGCTCGTCGAGCCCCCACTTTGCGCTAACGTGTCAGCCTAGTTTGTTCTTAGACGATTCCCAGACACAGCAGAGTTTGTTACGTTTCAAAGGAAATTACAAATGCGGACATCGCATTTGCACTTGTTGCAAGCATTTATCAACTGGCCAAACTGTTGTCTCTGTGTCCAACCAAAAAACTTTCACTTTGAAACAGTATATTAACTGTAATACTAGTTTTGTGGCGTATTGTATCACCTGCATGATATGCCGCCTACAGTATATAGGCTGTACATCTTTAACAGCCTTAAAACTAGGATTCGCAGGCATATTTTTGACATTCCGCATGCGCTGACCAGGAATGTCTCTGCGGTCAGTTCACATTATGCGGCTTGTCATGCAGGTGATACTAGTGGCCTTGTTGTGCAGGGGGTGGAACGAGTCAAATTCTCTAAACGTGGAGGTGATCATAGGAGAGTGCTTTTAAACAGAGAATCTTATTGGATCTTCACCATGGATACCTGTTTACCAATGGGTGTCAATCGCAGGCATGATCGCATACTGCATTATTGACCCTGGTACTTTATTGTTTCCTTTGAAGTTTTCTTCTTTTTTAGTATATACTTTTATGTCTTAGAGGTGGAGCTATCTGCTTATTGCGTCCACCTGATATGTTTGAGCTGCCCCTTATTTAAGGCCAGTGTCTCACACTATCTTGTTGTCATGAGTAAGGATCTGAATTTATTAATCTGAAATGCGAAGACCTGATGTACATGTCTGGATTTTAGCACCTTTTTATTAAAGCATCTACATGTTGTCTGGAAGCTGGATCTCCTTCATTTATATTTCTACCATCGCTTAGTTCCTGGCGAATATCCGTGCTTCCATTGCAACTTGGGACCAGGTGAGCCTCGACAACTGCCTTTCTTAAAATCTTTTACTGGCTCAGCTCACATGCAGGCCCACAAATTAAATCTTTTACAGGGTCAGCTCACATGCAGGCCCGCAACTCATGCTGCTTTGCTTTGAAGTAGTAGCCGTTTATCAGGCTCCCTCTCCGAAATCAAACAATGATTCCCCGTTACCGGTGGTCACCATGTTAGGTGCATAGAAGAACATCGAAAGTTGATAGGGAAGATATCTTAATGGATCGTGGATGTCACGGGGACGTGTGATGAGGCAGAAGTTATCTAGAGTCAACAAAGCGGCAGCAGGGCCTCTCCTGTATAACGTTTCCTCATCCAAAATACCGCTCACCATCTGTGTGGATTCCTCAAAGTTTCCTAAAACCTTACAGAGGTCAGACATCCATGCCCACTCCTCGCTTGTGAAGAGTGGAACCTGACTGGAAAGGCGACGACCATGTTGCAGCTGGTTTTCCACTACTGCCCTCTGCTGCTCACAAAGCCTGGCCAACATGTGGAACATCGAGTTCCAGCGCGTGCTCACGTCGCACAGCAGCTTGTGAGCTGGCAATTTCCAGTGCTGCTGCAGCGTTGACAGACCGGCTGAAGCTGTCGATGACTTGCGGAAATGTGCACACAAGCGGCGCACCTTCACCAGTAGCTCAGGCAAATTGGGGTAGGTTTTGAGAAACCGCTGAACCACTAACTTTAAGACGTGGGCTAGGCATGTGATGTGTCTGAGCCTGCCAAGCTCCAAAGCCACCACCAAGTTACGGCCATTATCAGACACAACCATGCCTAGTTCTAGGATTGGCAGCTCAATCTGGTCTCTTATCCCCTGCCACAGCTCTGCGGCGGTGTGTTGTTTGCCCCCTAAGCATATCAGCTTCAGCACGGCCTGTTGCCGCTTCCCCACTGCAGTTCTACACTGCTTCCAGCTACCGACTGATGACTGACTGGTGCTGCACGCGGATATATCGGAGGTGGAAGTTGAGGAAGAGGCAGAAGAGGAGAAGTGGGGGTTGGAGCCACTAACGTAGGTGCTGGCGGAAACCCTGATCGACGTAGGGCCCGCAATCTTTGGCGTCGGTAGCACCTGTGTCATCCCAGGGTATGACTCGCTCCCAGCATCCACAACGTTTACCCAGTGTGCCATAAGGGAAATGTAGCATCTAGTGTTGAGCGTGAATATTCAAATCGCGAATTTTAATAGTGAATATCTCCACTTTGAGAAATAGCGAATATTTAGAATATAGTGCAATATATTCGTATTTAAGAATAGTGTTGATCGCGAATATTCTAATCGTGAATTTATCGCGAATTTATCGAGAATATCAGCACTTAGCAACATCCCTAGCAACCAATAAGAAATTTGCCTACCCTTTAGTGTTGATCGCGAATATTCTAATCGCAAATTTTTATCACGAATATAGTACATTGCCGATTTTTGCAATCAAGTAAATAATGACGAGATCACAAATTCTCAAATTTGCGACTTTATGGCGAATACTCGGCCAAAAATTTGTGAAATATCGTGAATTTGAATATTGCCTACGCCGCTCATCACTAGTAGCATCCCTGGCCGAATGCACTTGTCCATGTGTCCATGGTTAAGTGGACCTTCACAGTAACTGCGTTGGTCAGGGCACGTGTGATGTTACGGGACATATGTTGGTGTAAGGCAGGCACGGCACACCGTGCAAAATAGTGGCGGCTGGGGACTGCGTAACGCGGGGCGGCTGCCGACATCAGGCTGCGGAAAGCCTCAGTGTCCACAAGCCTAAATGGTAACATTTCCAGGGCCAGTAATTTGGAAAGTTGCGCATTTAGTGCTATGGCCTGTGGGTGGGTTGCTGGGTATTTGCGCTTGCGTTCAAATGCCTGGGGTAAGGACCGCAGACACAGATTGTGGACCCAGGCATTTGTCCCACTTATAACGGTGCTTGGATGCCATGTGGCGGATCATGCTGGTAGTGGTGAGGTTGCTAGTGTTCACGCCCCGGCTCATTTTGGTATGGCACAGGTTGCAAACTACTATTCTTTTGTCGTCCGCACTTTCCTCCAAAAAGTGCCATACTGTGGAACATCTACCTCTTGGCAAGGGAGATTTCCGCAAGGGGATGCTCCGGGGAACAGTTGCGGACCTGTTTGGTGTGGCCCGCCTTCTCCCTTTTGCCACTCCACTGCCTCTCCCAGCCTGTTGCGGTGCAGAATATCCCTCCCCCTCTGTATTGCTGTCCTCGCTCGGCTTTCCACCTTCCCAGGTTGGGTCAGTGACTTCATCGTCCACCACCTCCTCTTCCACTTCCTCACTCTGCTCATCCTCATGACTTGTTAACCTAACCACAACCTCAGTGATTGACAACTGTGTCTCATCCTCTTCATCAACTTCTTGAGAAAGTGATTGCCGTTAACTTATTGTCAACTGTGTCTCATCATCATCCACCTCATTAAACAGTAATTGCTGTTCCCCACTGTCATCTTCTTGTGACTGTGGATGCTCAAGAGTTTGGGAATCAGGGCACAAGATCTGTCCCTTTTTAAGCGTGCTTGGCGAGAGGGCCAAAACAAGGAATGGCGCTGAAAAGAGCTCCTTGGAATATCCGAGTGGGGGATAACTTGTTTGCCCAGACTCTCCATGGTGGGAGGAAGGAGGATCAGGGTGAGGATTATGTTGAGCAGACTTGGCTACTGAGACTGGACTTGGTGGAAGACAGGGTGGTGCTTAAGCGACTGGAAGCATTATCTGCTGCAATCCAACCAACCACCCGGTCGCACTGGTCTGACTTCAAAAGTGGTGTCCTGCAAACTGGGACATGAATCTAGGTATCGTGGATGATTGTTTTTATTGTGCTCCGATAGCAGGCACAGTTTCACCGCACTCCAGGGCCACGGCCTCTGCGTGCACCATCAGCATCACGGCCACTGCCCCTTCCCTTACTGCTCGCCTTCTTCATATTAAATGTTATATATGCTTGAAAGTCTGTCACACGTACAGTAGCGTAGGATTTGGAAGTGTATGCGCAAACAAATGTAAAAAGGTATTTGGGATGTGGAAACGTCACACAGGAGATATCCCGCAGATAATGTCAATGCTGTCACCAGCGGCTAATAAAAAATTACAGGGAATGTCACAGGTAATTGGGATGAGGAAATGTTATACAGGAGAGGTACCACCGGTAATGTCACTGTCCACAGCATCTACGAAAAAAAGTACACTGTATGTTACAGATAAATTTTTTCAGCGCACACCTTACACTACAGATGTGGCACTGATAATGTCACTGTCAGAAGCGGATAAAGTCTATTGAAAAAGTACACTGTATGTCACAGATATATTTTGGATGCGCACACTTTACACAAGAAATGTGGCGCAGCTAATGCAGTAGCCTAACTATTGCATGCAATTTAGCGCAGGATCACTCCCTACACTGTCTGTCCCTTCCTCAATCCTCAGCACAGCTCTCCATGACTAAGCCTGAGCCGAACACGCGCCATTGGGTGCTATATAGCACCCGATGACGTGTTCCGGCCAGCCAATCACTGTAATGCCAGTAACCAACATGGCTTCGGCATTACAGTGAGGGCAGACAGTGACTGCGTAGCAGGAAAGAAACATCCGGGGAGGAGACTTGAGCATTGCGCTCGAGCACATGCGTGTTCGGCCGAATACGCCATGTGCCGAGCATCGAGATGCTCGAGCCGAACTGGTGTTCGGCCGAGCATGCTCGATCAACACTAATAATTTACATAATAAAATCAAAGTAATAAAAATGTTGTAAGAACTGAAATTGTGAACAAATAACTCACTTCACCAGGGAGGTGGTTTGTGGGATAAACTCAAGACACCCACAAACTTGGCCTCCCTCGCCTGGATCGCTTGTAGTATCTTAGGAAGAACGGCAGTCCCACAAGTGGAACTTCTAGCAAATTCCTTTATTGATATCGCAAGTCGGCTCAACGCATTTCGGGGGTGTTGCCTCATACCCCCTTCATCAGGAGAAATCACAACTTGTATAGAAGTAATAAAAATAGTAAAATCATGGAATCCTAAAAGTACATATTGTGTATTGGGTTTTTAAATGGTAGGAGCATGTTTTCCCGCCTTTTCCTTCAAAAGGACAGTGAAAAAATGTCACTGACTTAAGGAGGTAAGATCATTTCCAGACCCTTCCCACCAACCACTTCCCCCTACCCCCAGTAAGCACACAAAACCTGAATTCTTGGTGGAAAGGCCATAGCAGCCGTTTATTAAATAACAATATTTTTATCCAACATTATTATAATGCAAACATGAGATATACATATATGCAAACATCAACAGTACAATGTCCCAACAATCACTTTGCGGAAGGATCCTAGAAGGCAACCCAAGCAAGCTGCTATCTTCACTCCTCACATCTTATCCTTTTACCCTCGGCCGCACTCTCCGACCCAAGGGCACCGAATCCTCCAGAATCCATATATTCCTCTACCCCTGTAGGCCTTTTAGCCCAACAGGAGCCCCCCAGCTTTCAGCTTACCAAACCACATAAGATGCACACTCCAACGTGTCATGCACCTAATAAAACGTAGAATTGCCTTCCAGGACCCCCCGTTAACCTGCCATCGACGCACATAGGAGACACCTCACCTATGGACGTCCCGCCAAACCCTGAACGCTGTCTCCAAACCCTCCTGAAGCCCCAGCGCCCACAAGTCCATCCCAATCTCGTTAAGATGAACCCCATCAGCCCTGAGGAATTGAGGTGACGCAACCTCCAATTCCCGGTGACGTACCACAAAACCGCCCTGCCGCCGCACAAAGCGCCCCACCTCCTTGTTCACCTTCACAACGTGCCTTGTTGATACGCTCTACCGACCTCGCAAAACGCCAAGCACTCCTCGCCACCACATCAGACCAAACTACCAACAAATCCGGGAACTCCTCAGTCAAACGCAGCAAATCCAACTTAACATCACGAATGACATCCCTCGAGCGACGAACCCCCAAATCGTTCCCGCCCACATGCAGAACCACAATGTCAGGACACCTGTCCAGGGAAGCATATTCATGGAATACAGGTAAAACACGCCCCCACAGCATACCCCGCACGCCAATCCACCGGACCTGCAAGTCCTCCGGCCGGAAACCTAACTGCCGTCCATTCCTCCGCACGTCTGCTCTCAACGCTCCCCAATACACATAAGAATGGCCTAAAATCCAGGCCAAACAAGAAGAAGGCGATCCTGAAAACAAACAAAAGAAATTAGCACCCCAACCTACAATAATAAATTAAATAAAATTAACATACACACTCCACCCACCGACCTTATAACATATGAGGACGAATATAGGAACAAAAGCAAGCGGACTCCCACCTGCCAATCCTCCTAATGGCCTCGTCCCCCAAACCCCATCTGGCGGCTTCAGTTGCCGCCCCAATACGAAATGAATGAGACGCAAACTCACTTGCCGCATAACCCGCTGCTGTCAAACATTTCCGAAAAACCGCAACAAATTGATAACGAGACAAAGCCGAACCGTCCATATGAACCAGCAACGAAGCCGGCCCTTCCGGCCGGACCGCCAGAAAAACCTCCAAACACCGCACAGGGCACAACACTGACCCCAGCAGAGGCCGCAACCAAACGCACACCCCTTTACCCACCTGGTCCGTCTTGGACCTACGCAACCTACACCGCAATCCATCCTCACCAACACTCACATCCTCCCGCAGCAAACCACCGCCACTCACTCGACTGTTAGCCACCAGCTCCGAGACCCGAAAAGCCCCAAAGAAAGCCAAAGAAAACGCCGCCCGAAACAAACACACCTCATACCAGGACTTGCACACCGCCTCCGCCCGGTCCCACAACGACTGCAACACCTGAAAAGAAACCGGGCGACGGACATCTTTTCGAACCCCACTACGACGATACCCCTTCAAAGCCTGCCGCACCAAAAAACTTCTGGAAACATCCGCCAAACCCCGCAACTTTAACCAAAAGGCCACCGCCGCCACCCTTTTTGCCGCCGCCGAGAACGACAAACCTGCACTAAACGACACACCCACAAAATACACCAACAACGAATGAAAATCCTCAACCCCTTCGCACCCCCCCACCTGCTCTATCAAACGTTCCCACTGAGACCACACAGAAGAATAAGCCGACCACGTACTGCTACTCACGGACCGCTGAATCAGGTCTAACGAGACCCCAAGGCCACGCTCCAGAGCCACTGAGGACACGGCAGACCCGTCACTTCCGCGCCCGGAACCAGACTGCGAAAACGATCCCACTGGAAACGAGAAAGAGCGTCAGCTATGCAATTATCAACACCTGGAACATGCACAGCCACAAAACACGCATTCAACCTCAAACCGTTCAGAACCAGGTGCCGAAGCAACCGCACCACTGGTGGGGAATTGGCCGACTGACTATTCACCGCCTGCACCACCCCCAAATTGTCACAACAAAAACGCACCCGTTTGTTCCTCAACAACTCACCCCACAACTCAGTGGCCAAAACTATAGGGAACAACTCCAACAAAGCCAGGTTCCCAAGCAAGCCAGCGACCCTCCATTCCTCAGGCCAAGCCCCCGCACTCCATTGCCCCTGACAAAAAGCACCATAACCACATGACCCTGACGCGTCCGTGAACAATTCCAAATCTACATTAGAAATGGGCGCCTCCATCCAAACAGAACGACCATTAAATTCCTTCAAAAAACGCTCCCACACTTCCAAATCCGCACGCACCTCACCTCCCAACCGCACAAAATGAAAGGGAGCTTTCACATCCGCCGTGGCTCTGGACAGACGCCTACAAAAAACTCGCCCCATGGGCAAAATCCTACAGGCAAAGTTCAATTTACCCAAAACCGACTGTACCCGCCTGAGCTGCACCTTCCTCGTCTTACGCAAAAAACCCACCTCACTACACAAATCAACCACCTTATCCTCGGGCAGCCTACACTCCATAGCCACGCTATCAATCACGATCCCCAAAAACTTCACAGTTGTAGATGGACCCTCCGTCTTCTCCTTCGCTAACGGAACCCCAAATCTCCCCGCCACCCGCTCCATGGTATGCAACAACACTGAGCACACCCTTGACCCAGCTGGGCCCAAAAACAGAAAGTCGTCCAGGTAATGCAACACAGAACTCCATCCCGCCTCTCGCCGCACTACCCACTCCAAAAAAGAACTAAACATTTCAAACAACGAACACGAAATCGCACACCCCATGGGTAAGCAACAATCCACAAAAAAACGCCTTCCCACTTAAAACCCAGTAAACGAAAACTATCTGGATGAATTGGCAACAGGCGAAACGCTGCCTCAATATCCGTCTTAGCTAACAATGTCCCTTGCCCAAAACGCCGCACCCACCTAATCGCCTCGTCAAACGACGTATACGACACGGAGCACAAAACCTCATCAATGCCGTCATTCACGGAACCCCCAGCCGGGTAAGACAAGTTGTGAATGAGCCGAAATTTGTTAGGTTCCTTCTTAGGAACTAATCCCAAAGGCGAAACCCACAAATCCGGCAATAGACACTCCGCAAAGGGGCCTACCACCCTACCAGCAGCCACCTCTTTCGCAATCTTATCAGACACAACCTCAGGACGCTGCAACGCGGAAGCCAAATTACGCGCCGCAACCACCGAACCCACTGCTGTGCACGGAATCCGAAAACCGTCCCGAAAACCGGCCAATAACACTGCCGCCGCCTCCCTATTTGAATAGTTCTCTAGAAACGGCTCCATCACGTCCACCCTCACCGGGGTCACCCCTCTTCTGCGTAACCTCCAATCCCCTCCCCCTACCGCGCTTGAAACACTGAGCAAAACTATGGGCTCCCCCACAACCGGAACACTCATGCTTGAAACGGCACTCCGAAAGATACTTGCAGTGTCCCTCATTGAACTGCCAGCAACATCCCCTTTTGCTCCCTCCAGCCGCATCGGACGCCGAGGGACCCCCGGCCGCTCCACGAAAGGGCTGGCTAACCCCTTTTGGCGCCGCCATCAACCGCATCCACAGACCAATGTCCTTATGGTCCCAACGAATACTAGGCCTAACCGCCTTCCTCTGGCGAAACTGCTAATCGTACCTGAGCCACGCCACCCCACCATATGTCCGATACGCCTCCCCTATGGCGTCCATATAGCAAAAAAGGGCCGAACAGTGTTCAGGCGCCTTTTCCCCCACCACACTGGCGAAAATAGCAAAAGCCTGCAGCCAATTAAAAAAGTACGCGGAATCAACCTGTACCTCCGCTTCTCCTCCTCCTCCTTTTTACTCTCATCCGGCTTTCCCCTATCCAAATTAAATTTGTCCAACGGAAGTAACGAGAATATCTCGACATATTCGTCCTTCCAAATCTTCTCCCTGACCTCACTCTTCAAATGAGCCCCTAATGGCCCCTCAAAGCACACATATACCTCCCCTTTTGCAGCATCCGCCAACTGAACCTCGTCCACGGCAGCCCCTTTACCGCCTCCACTCCCGGCGGCCTCAATCACCGCCGACTCTGCCCCCATGACAGGGGTGTCACCAACTCCAGCCCCACTTAAACGCACCCCCTCCCCAACCGCCGGCGCAGCAGCCCAAACGGCGGCTGGAGACGACACCGCCCCGGTCTTCCACCGCGACAATAACAACCACATACCCGTCAACAATTCGTGAGCCAACCCCTCCTCCCCTGGCAACGAAGTCCCACCCCCCCACCAGGAACCTGACACGACGTCCTCTCACCTGGCTGTCCCTGGGGCATCCTCCCAGCAGCCGCCGACCTCACCGATGTTCCTCTCTGCGACGACCCAGCCGAAGACCTGGACGTCGAGGGACCCGCGCCGTCCGCATCATCCATCCGACCTCCGATCTCCCACGCTTCCTGGCTGACTTCTCCTTCCTCCAAAGACTGATCGGCCGAGAAACCCCCGCCAGAATCCACGTGGCGTGGCTGCGTAGGCGCCAATTCCCTGCGTGCCGACCCACCGTCAAGTGGCCGCTGCAAAACTCTCGATCCCAGGACATCCCGCCCAAGCTCCGCAGCCTGTCCGCTGCGAGCCGCAACTTGCGATCCTGTGGAAAAATCGTTAGCTTGCTGCACCGTGGGCGAAACAAAGTCCAGTCCCCCGGCCAGCGCATCACTCAGCAAACTTCTGCCTGGTACAGAGGACCGACCAGCAGGTGGCAGCATTGCATCACTCCTTAGACCACTGCCTGGTACTAAGGATCGACCAGCAGGTGGCGACATAGAAGCTCTCCTCAGCCCTCTGCCTGGTGTCGAGGACCGACCAGCAGGTGGCAACATCTCCTCATTCCCCTCACTGCTGCATGATACCACAGACCTACCAGCAGGTGGCGCCGATCCCGAACCATCCAGACGAGACTGCACTTCAGAAGACTGCCGCCGTCCCTCAGACCTGGACTGTGACGCTGCTCGCCTTCTCCTGGAATCGCCCCCAGCTGCCAGGCCACCACCGGAGGTAAGTGAGGCCGCGTCCGCATGTCTGCCCTCTCTGCTGCTGCCGCCGGTCACACTTACAGACCGCTGCGCTGCCCGCTGTTCCATGCCAGATCCGCCGACCACAAGGCCCCCACCAGACACCAGTGAAGCCGCATCAGGCCGGCCTCCTCCATCGCTGCCGCTACCGGACTCAATATCAGCCCGGCCGCCCCCCCGCACACCGCGCCGAGACACAGAACCGCCCCGCGCCCTCCCCCCCCCGCCGGGAACGGGACACCCGCTGGGCACTGACTCTCGCCTCCACCGCAAGCGCACTACGCTGCGCAGAATTCCTCCCGCTGCGCCGGCTGGCAGAAACACTTGCCACCCCAGCCGATCGCAGCGGAGGGTCCCCAGGAGGGCTCCTAAAACGCCTCCGGGCTCAGACGTTCAGGCGGCACTGATCTCCTAGCCCTCAACCTCCCCCCTGCCGCAACTGGAGGCACGCTAGGAGCCCTCGCTGCAGCCTGCAAACTACTCACCAGCCAAGCCGAACCATGTTGTTCGGCCGCTGCCCGCACCGCCGCCATCAAAACCTCCAGAGACGCCATAACGCTACACTATCCCGCACACAACTCGCCTAGGCGCAACGGACACTGATGCCGATCCCGCCCCTAACCCTAGCCTATATACGGCGCGCGAACCCCCTGCCACCCCCACAGACCCTCCCCAGAAACACTCCACCCTTTCCTAACCACATTAACCCTAACCTGCCTGGACACTTCCCCCTTCCAGTCAATTTCCACTGCGCTACGTCTGCGCCTCGCTCCGTTGTCATACTTCCGGTTTGGGGACTTGCGTTAGTGGGACTGCCGTTCTTCCAAAGATACTACAAGCGATCCAGGCGAGGGAGGTCAAGTTTGTGGGTGTCTTGAGTTTATCCCACAAACCACCTCCCTGGTGAAGTGAGTTATTTGTTCACAATGTCAGTTCTTACAACATTTTTATTACTTTGATTTTATTATGTAAAAATGTTCCTATTTATTTGAGGTGGCGATATATTTTATGATTATACATATGCGCATACTTCAAACCACCGATCAGAGTTACCAATATTGGGTTGGCGCCTTCTCTTGTGGCTGTTTTTTCTTTTTGGTTTCTTTTTCTGTTACTGTGTTTATGTATGTAGCAGTGTTCTCTACATATATAGCCACTACCGGCAGCCTCCTACCGCCCATTTCTATCGTGATTATCTTTCCTTCCTTTGGCGCCCTGCCGTTACTCTAGGATCTTTTTGGAGTTCCATCCAAATAACTCTTTGATTAACACTCTTTTTTTGGATCTTTTTCCTTCCCCCTCTTTATAATGGTTCAGCCAACAGTTATACATTAATGATATTTAAGATTGAATCTTCAGGCTTTTTAGGTAGAATTTTATATAGAATCCAAACCATGTTCAAGTGCAATAAACGTCCTTATAGAATTGATCAGAAAATACTGGAAGATATCAAATGTATAGCTTTTTTTAAAGAGGCAGTTTTTAAAAAAAGCTTTTTGCCCTTCTTACCTTGTACATGACTCCACTGGAGAAATACTTAACACTTAGGCCTCTTTCACACGGGCGAGATTTCCGCGCGGGTGCAATGCGTGAGGTGAACGCATTGCACCCGCACTGAATCCGGACCCATTCATTTCTATGGGGCTATGCACATGAGCGGTGATTTTCACACATCACTTTTGCGTTACGTGAAAATCGCAGCATGTTCTATATTGTGCGTTTTTCACACAACGCAGGCCCCATAGAAGTGAGGGGGCTGCGTGAAAATCGCAAGCAAGTGCGGATGCGGTGCGATTTTCGCGCACGGTTGCTAGGAGACGATCGGGATGGGGACCCGATCTTTATTATTTTCCCTTATAACATGGTTATAAGGGAAAATAGTAGCATTCTGAATACAGAATGCATAGTACAATAGGGCTGGAGGGGTTAAAAAAATAATAATAATAATTTAACTCACCTTAATCCACTTGTTCGCGCAGCCGGCATCTCTTCTGTCTTCTTCTTTGAGGAATAGGACCTTTGATGACGTCACTGTGCTCATCACATGGTCCATCACATGATCCATCACCATGGTAAAAGATCATGTGATGGGCCATGTGATGAGCGCAGTGACGTCATCAAAGGTCCTATTCCTCAAAGAAGATGCCGGCTGCGCGAACAAGTGGATTAAGGTGAGTTAAATTATTATTATTATTTTTTTAACCCCTCCAGCCCTATTGTACTATGCATTCTGTATTCAGAATGCTATTATTTTCCCTTATAACCATGTTATAAGGGAAAATAATACAATCTACACAAGCTTGAACCCAAACCAGAACTTCTGTGAAGAAGTTCGAGTCTGGGTACCACATTCAGTTTTTTATCACGCGCGTGCAAAACACATTGCAACCGTGCGATAAAAACTGAACAATGGAACGCAATCGCAGTCAAAACTGACTGCAATTGGGTACCTACTCGCGCGGGTTTTCCACAACGCATCCAGACATGCTCGTGTGAAAGAGGCCTTAATGTCTCAATCTCCCACTCCAGGAGCCCAGTACATTCTCCATCCCGCATGTCTACAGGTGATATGTCAGCTTGATATCTATCCAGTAGATTGAGCAGCCGGAAGTGCTCATGTACGGCCTTCGTTATACTTTAAAACTCTGAAGACTACAAGTCTTTGCTAAGATAAGTATGTTAATGGGTGGCAACTCAACTTTCATTTCAAACAACCACCGCCCATCCTCTTGATGTTCCTATAGGGTCCTGCTGCTGGAAGCCCTCATAACTGACCGGTACCATCAGTGCTGCCATTAGGACAGTACAGGTAGTACTTGTGTCAGGCAAACTCAACTGGTGGCTGCATGTAAGTCAATGATGCTGGATACGGTTTTTATGAACACGAAAAACCCATACTGAACGGATGCAGCCGATTTTATTATTTGAACAGATGTGTTTTGCTGTGGTTTTGAGATACCCTGCCAGATCTCAGAACAGGACAGCATAAAGGCATATGTGAGAAAGTAGCCTAAGCTGCAAATAGTTACAGTGATGGCTTTGTGAGGCTGTATAAATATTATATGAATTCTCTTTATGTCAAAATGTATCTCAGACCATTGTATGCGGTATGTTTTTGCTGGAGGTCCTGGGTACTATGGGGAAAGCTATTGTATAAATGCCCACTTAAAAAAAGCAACCTACTGCACACAGTTCATGATGACATCATAGCAGACATAGATTTGAAAGGACATTACAGGGAGTGCAGAATTATTAGGCAAGTTGTATTTTTGAGGATTAATTTTATTATTGAACAACAACCATGTTCTCAATGAACCCAAAAAACTCATTAATATCAAAGCTGAATATTTTTGGAAGTAGTTTTTAGTTTGTTTTTAGTTTTAGCTATTTTAGGGGGATATCTGTGTGTGCAGGTGACTATTACAATGCATAATTATTAGGCAACTTAACAAAAAACAAATATATACCCATTTCAATTATTTATTTTTACCAGTGAAACCAATATAACATCTCAACATTCACAAATATACATTTCTGACATTCAAAAACAAAACAAAAACAAATCAGTGACCAATATAGCCACCTTTCTTTGCAAGGACACTCAAAAGCCTGCCATCCATGGATTCTGTCAGTGTTTTGATCTGTTCACCATCAACATTGCGTGCAGCAGCAACCACAGCCTCCCAGACACTGTTCAGAGAGGTGTACTGTTTTCCCTCCTTGTAAATCTCACATTTGATGATGGACCACAGGTTCTCAATGGGGTTCAGATCAGGTGAACAAGGAGGCCATGTCATTAGATTTTCTTCTTTTATACCCTTTCTTGCCAGCCACGCTGTGGAGTACTTGGACGCGTGTAATGGAGCATTGTCCTGCATGAAAATCATGTTTTTCTTGAAGGATG
This sequence comes from Bufo bufo, assembly GCF_905171765.1. NCBI lineage: Eukaryota > Metazoa > Chordata > Amphibia > Anura > Bufonidae > Bufo > Bufo bufo. Next base: position 241,986,518 of record NC_053389.1, on the reverse strand, counting down.
CAGACTTCTTCCTGTACCACTGCTTGAAGAAGGTGTCTTCCAGAAACTGGCAGTAGGACTGGGAGTTGAGCTTGACTCCATCCTCAACCCGAAAAGGCCCCACAAGCTCATCTTTGATGATACCAGCCCAAACCAGTACTCCACCTCCACCTTGCTGGCGTCTGAGTCGGACTGGAGCTCTCTGCCCTTTACCAATCCAGCCACGGGCCCATCCATCTGGCCCATCAAGACTCACTCTCATTTCATCAGTCCATAAAACCTTAGAAAAATCAGTCTTGAGATATTTCTTGGCCCAGTCTTGACGTTTCAGCTTGTGTGTCTTGTTCAGTGGTGGTCGTCTTTCAGCCTTTCTTACCTTGGCCATGTCTCTAAGTATTGCACACCTTGTGCTTTTGGGCACTCCAGTGATGTTGCAGCTCTGAAATATGGCCAAACTGGTGGCAAGTGGCATCTTGGCAGCTGCACGCTTGACTTTTCTCAGTTCATGGGCAGTTATTTTGCGCCTTTGTTTTTCCACACGCTTCTTGCGACCCTGTTGACTATTTTGAATGAAACGCTTGATTGTTCGATGATCACGCTTCAGAAGCTTTGCAATTTTAAGAGTGCTGCATCCCTCTGCAAGATATCTCACTATTTTTGACTTTTCTGAGCCTGTCAAGTCCTTCTTTTGACCCATTTTGCCAAAGGAAAGGAAGTTGCCTAATAATTATGCACACCTAATATAGGGTGTTGATGTCATTAGACCACACCCCTTCTCATTACAGAAATGCACATCACCTAATATGCTTAATTGGTAGTAGGCTTTCGAGCCTATACAGCTTGGAGTAAGACAACATGCATAAAGAGGATGATATGGTCAAAATACTAATTTGCCTAATAATTCTGCACGCAGTGTATTGCCCATCATGTTCCAGAAGCTGTACTCAGTGAAGCTCTTGGTTTTAGAAGTGGAATTAGTTTTAGAAGTGGTGGTCCTCCCCGGGTGCCCGCTCTGAAAGGGGTGCCGGAGCCCAGAAGCAATGAGCGCTTAATGCTGGAGCGCTGTTAGCTGTGGTCCTGTCACTCAGCTCCCCGCGCTCTGTCTCTCCAGCGCTGAATGGTGAAGCAGGAAGACTTCTCCCTGCTCTACCATTAAGCCTACAGACACAGATCCCACTGCCGGCTTGAGTGGGAGGACCCTGCAGCCAGGGAATCTGCCTAAGCTCCTCCCACACAATGCTGCAGAGCGATCTGTGCCTGCAGCGTAGAGCTGGATGAGAGCTTCAGGAATGGGACAAGGTCAGTAGGTACTGTGTTTTTTTCTTTTTAACATAGAGGGAGCATGTACTACTAAAAAGGGAGCACAGAGGGCATTTCTACCATGGAGGGAACACAGGCGGCATTACTACCATAAAGGGGACCCAGAGGGAATGTACTACTACAAAGGGGGCACAGAGGGCATTACTACTACAAAGGGGGCACAGAGGGCATTTCTACCATGGAGGGAGCACAGGCGGCATTGCTACCATAAAGGGGGCACAGAGGGCATTACTTCCACAAAGGGGGCACAGAGGGCATTACTACCACAAAGTGGGCACATAGGGCTTTACTACCATAAAGGGGTCACAGAGGGCATTACTACCATAAAGGTGGCACAGATGGCATTACTACTATAAAGGGGGCACAATGGGCTTTACTACTATGAAGGGGGCACAGTGGGGATTACTATTATGAAGGGGCACAATAGGCATTATTACTACGAAGGGGCACAATAGGCATTATTACTGTGAAGGGGCACAGAGCATTACTACTATGAAGGGGGCACAGAGGGCATTACTACTGTGAAGGGGGTACAATGGGCATTTCTACTGTGAAGGGGGCACAGTGTCATTACTACTATGAAGGCGGCACAATGGGCATTACTACTGTTAAGGGGGGCCTGAGTCCATTACTAATGTGAAGGGTACACAGAGAGGGCATAACTACTGTGAGGGGGCATAACTATTATGGTGACACAGAGTGGGCATTACTACTGTGAAGGGGCAAAACGGGCATTACTACTGTGTGGGGGGCACAGAGTGCATTACTACTGTGAAGTAGGCACAAAGAGGACACAACTACTGTGAGGGGGCACAGAGACAGTATTACCACTGTGAAGGGGGCACAGATAGGGCATTATTACTGTGAAAGGGGCACAATGAAGGTATAAGTACTTTAAGGGGGCACAATATGGGCATTACTATGAGGGAGCACAATGTGGATATTATTAGGGGGCACATATCTGGATATAACAACTGTGAAGGTTATACAATGAGGACAATGCTATCGTGAGGTGGCACCATTTTTGTAAAGTATTAGGGGGGGTGCCAGAGAAAGGACCCACCCCAGGTCCCAAACACCCTAGTCACGCCAGTGAGTGGAGCAGCTAAATTAACCATTTCTTCCATAACATTTACATGCACAGCTCAGCTCTATGCAATATCTTTGTCCCACCCTCACTCACCTTCTGTGGGGCATAGGTGCCAAAACCAACTACTGGCATTTTATGTCCATCATTGAGTGTGACATAGGAATCTTGTCGGAGCTCCATCTTTGTCTTGGGTGTTGCACGTCTTAGACACTCTCGTTCAGCTCCCTATATATTCTGTATTTAGGGTGTGCCTCAGCCCCTTCTTGCTAGTTATGTCATTGTTTTGCAGGCATTCAAATTCTTAGCAGAAAGGATAACAAATGGTGAGTGAGGGGCTGGATCTTTTCAACTGTAATCTTAGATTTTCACTAGGAAAACCACACCTTTGACCAGCAAAAACTTCTGCAAAGTCATTGTGATTGTGCTGTGATTGCATTCAGCTACATAATGATTTTATTGCATGGTGACTTTTAGCTTTTATCTTAACATCCCACCAGAACACATCTGCAGCTAAGCTCACCCACCATTAGTCCAGTCCAGGTCAAATATCCCCTCCTATGCTACTCTGGTCAAATTTAAGCCCCCCCACCCACACCCCCCATATGTCAAGAACATCCTCTCCTTCAACAGTTTTTAATAAACCCAAGTGTTTATGAGAGCGCCCTAAGGCTACTTTAAGCGGCAGCCTTCTCCGGTAGGCTGTTCCGGCGGGTGAATAGCCTGCCGGATCCGTGCTGCTGCTAGTGCACGCGTGCTGCTGGAGGTCCGCTCCAGCCCCATTGACTATAATATGTAGTTTTATTCCGGACGCCTCTCAGCATGTTTGCCGTGCTGCCGCCGGAACTCCGGCCAGCGCCCCCATTGACTATAGTAAATGGGGCCGGAGCGGACCTCCGGCGGCACGTCTGCACTAGCGGCAGCACGGATCCGGCGGGTGAACAGCTGCCGCTAGTGTAAACGTAGCCTCAGGCCTCATGCAAACAACCATGCCGTTTTTTTTTGCGGTCCGCAAACCGCGGATCCGCAAAAAACGGAAGCCGCCCGTGTGCCTTCCGCAATTTGCGGAACGGAAGGCCCATTGTAGACATGCCTATTCTTGTCCGCAAAACGGACAAGAATAGGACATGCTATATTTTTTTTGCGGGGCCTCGGAACGGAGCAACGGATGCGGACAGCACAAGGAGTGCTGTCCGCATATTTTGCGGCCCCATTGAAGTGAATGGGTCCGCATCCGAGCCGCCAAAACTGCGGCTCGGATGCGGACCCGAAAAACGGTCATGTGCATGAGGCCTTAACGTGTTACTCAGCCTTCCTTGCCAGAAGACCCTGCAGGCAATTTGAATCAGTTTTTATTTTCTGATTGCAGGTTATTTTATTTTCTGAACATGATTATGGGGGAGGCTATCGCTGAGATGTTCTTAAAGGGAAAGTGTCATCAGAAAATGGCCCATTGTTTAAATCATGTTTTTATGTTACACATGTTTTTAAACATTTTTTGATCTAAGCCAAATAATTGGCCACTAAGCCAAATAATTGGTGCCACTTCTTGGTCTGTACAGTTGTACAGTGGCTCCATTCCCCTGAAGACGCCACCTAGTGACTTCTAGCGTGACTTCTGGAGCTGGAGAAAATTACTTTATAAGTCGTTTTTTTCATGAATATACATCGCAGAAAAGCCGGAAAAGACTGTATGAAAACACAATGAGGATAATCTATAAGGTACTGGTGATAGTTTAATAAGTGAAATCCAGGTGAAAGGTTCGCTTTAACACTAGAATGCTCCTCAATCTTCTACTCTTTTCTCCACTTTGGCTGGTTTTAAAGAGTCGCTGTACTTTCACACAATTTCCTTTCATTTCACAGAAAATTTGTATATCACTTCATTTAAAAAATATGCCTACATCCACTGAAAAAAGCTATAAAGTCATGGCCACTAGGTGTCTCACTTCCACCTAATTTGCAGTACATTGCCTGTTGTCCGGCAAGATCTGTTCCTAGTAACAAAGACAAAGAAGATGGCTCACAGGAAATGGAGCATGTCAGAGCTAGCTGAGATCCTGAGCCTGATAACAAAAACTGCTTCTACACAACTTTTGAAGATCACAGGATCCGCCTTTGTGTCTGTAAATGTGATCCCTCCGTTCTTATGTGTCCTGTGAAGTAAGGCAGAGGACATCACAGCACAACAGTACTAGCATATTTCACAGAAGGTATACACCCCTGCTTCTGAGTGAAATGCATCTAGCTGTGCAGCTGAAACAGGCAACAGTATAGCTCAAAGAGACATTATAGAAGTCCAAAAAAGACCTGTTCCTTTGTAAGCTGTGTACCGGGGTGGGCCCCCTAGGATACAGCAAAGTCAGAAACGAGGAAAGCAACTCCAAACCAGCTTTTGCCAAAACAGTATTTTACTTAAGCGTAGTAATGAGCACAACCACAAATGCTGGTAACACACAAGTACATTTACATACACCCAGCCAAACGGCTGAGACCCTTGTGCTGCACAGCGCAGCACCCTCCGGTGGATGCTGGAGGTAAGAGCGGTAATTTACTTACTGGCGGGCTCAACTAAAACAGCCACGCCTTACCTGTTATTACCCTAAAAATCAGGAACAACTGTTTGGGTGCATGGTGCGGGCTAGCTTATGGTACAGCACAACAGCTTACAATCTTGTTATACTCTATAGTATTCCCCCTCCAATAACTGGTCATGTAGCACGTGCCTTAGTGTTTCTTCTGAGTAAACGCCAGCCTGGCTTGAATTTGTTGTGAAGCTTATCAGCTAACCGGTATGAATTGTAATTTTAATTGTGCTGTCCTTGTAATGAACGGTTAACAATCCTTGTGGCCTGACACAAACAGAAACCCTAACTAACTAACTACAGGCCTGGTCTCAGTCTCTAGTATTCTAGGCACCAGCACTTTAATGAGGTGTGTGCACGATCAGTCTTACTGACCCGGGTCTGCTCTGCATTAGCTGGTGACTGTGAATCGAACAAAGGCTTCTCCAACAAGCATACGGTACCGCAGTGTATGTTGCTTTGCTCCTCAGGTCTCATCGGCATTTCTGGCAGCGATCCTCCTTCCTCTGGACAGGATCAGGGTCTTGTACACGATCAGCTTCTCTTGGCTGCAGCTCTGGTCACTGAAGGATGTTCCCACACCTGGATGTCGATGGATCCTCTCCTCACGTCGGTCTTCAGTCTCTCTCTCTCCGCTTCATTCTAAGATGGAGGATCATCCACTTCCTTTCCAGGTTTGTTGTTTAGCTCCACCTTTGAGAGTGTTGAATATCACATGAAATGCTTAGGAAACAGCAGCATCTTGTGACCAAACAGCAGAATGTCAGTCCAGATCATTCAACTTCATTTACACAGAGTGTTTACACAATGAGAGATGTTTACCCATCTCACACTATCAGTCATTATTGTACATAGAAGCACAGCCATTCTGCAATTTTTTTTAAATTTTTTTTTGTACTTCAGGTCAGCTTTAAGCTTTCTTCCTGGCTAGCTTATTCAGTGCTGTTTTCTGCTACCTGTATAACGGAAACGGGACAGATCCGTTTTGCAGCCCATAGACTTTGATTATGACGGAATGAATAACGGAATGCCTCTAAAGGCATTCCGTTATGCATTCCGTCATAGAATTGCGTTATGGTCCGTGGTAACGGCATCCATAACGCAATTCACCTTTTACCACCAAACGAAGTTCAAAACATGAAATTCGCAACATGAAATTCGCTCATCTCTAGCAGCTGCATATACACATACAGATTGTCAGCCAGCCCCACCAAAACTGTGCTGAAAATAGCAAGTTCAGCCAACAATACTCTTATGTGTATGGAGGCCTATATTATAGATTATAGTAAGTGGATACAAAGCTGGAGTACAAGTACAGGAGCCTTGAAGGTTCAAAAAGTTTTTTGTTATTGTTTAGTATATAGATCCTATTCAGTTTCGCGGAACCAGGATGTAGTAGTATCGAATTTCCCCAGAAGATGTCAGTACTGCTCCTATAAATATGAGTTCAGCAGATTTTACAATCGACTCAGCAATTTATGCATTATCATGAAGGGAATTTTTGTAGGAATCAATGTAGCTGTAGCCAAATTTATCCAATGTCACAGGATGTTTGATAAACTCAATGCATCTTTAAAGGGGTTGTCTCACTTCAGCAAGTCGCATTTATCATGTAGAGAAAGTTAATGCAAGCCCCTTACTAATGTATTGTTATTGTCCATATTGCCTCCTTTGCTGGCTGGATTCATTTTTCCATCACATTATACACTGGTTACAACTGCCCTGAAATCCAGCGTGCACTCCCATGTCCTGGCCACCAAAGAGGCCAGCAAGGAAGCAATATGGACAATCACAATACAATAGTAAGTGAATTGTATTAACTTCCTCTACATAATGCTATTTGCTGAAGTGAGACAACCCCTTTAAATTTCTTCTCTGCCCTAAACCCCAGGGGTGTTACCATAAGGGCTCATGCACATGACCGTATGCCTGCCAAGACATACGGTCCATGAGCGAGCCATATGTCCCGGAGCGGCATACATCGTGCGCACGGGAGCGCACAGCATCATAGGTTACTATGATACTGTGCGCATCGGGCCGCCTGCGGGACTACTGTCTTGCACTCATAAGATCATATGAGTGCAGGACAATAGTCCCGCAGGCAGCCCGATGTGCACAGTATCATAGTAACCTATGATGCTGTGCGCTCCCGTGCGCACGATGTATGCCGCTCCGGGACATATGGCCCACTCACGGAGTGCTGTCCGCATCTTTTGCGGCCATATTGAAGTGAATGGGTCCACATCCGAGCCGCCAAAACGGCTCGGATGCGGACAAAAACAACGGCCGTGTGCATGAGGGGTAGTCTCACCTCAGACATTGGGGACATATCGCTAGGATATGCCCCCAATGTTTGATAGGTGCAGATCCTACCTCTGGGACCCACACCTATCTTTAGAACGGAGCCCGCAAAGTCAAGGATGGTGCACCATGCATGCGCGGCCGCCCTACATTATTTCGTATGGGAGCACCGAAAATAGCTGAGTGGTGCGCTCGACTATTTTCTGCAGTCTCATTGAAATGAATGGCAAGCGCACCCACCACTCCATTGACTTCTATGGGGCTGGCGGCTCTCCCTTAGGAATTAATAGAGGGCAGCCACGTATGCGTGGTATGCCCTTCTTCACATTGCAGGCTCTGTTCTAAAGATAGGTTCCCACCTCTGGGATCTGCACATATTAGACATTGGGGACATATCCTAGTGATATGCCCCCAGTGTCTGAGGTGAGACAACCACTTTAATGACTGGTTCCCATGTTCCCCTGTGTTAACAGACTGCTCTCTATGCCCCTGTCTTTCTCACAGACCACTCCCCATACTTCCTCTTTGACACAGACTGCTCTCCATACCTCCCCTGTGACACAGACTGCTCCCCATACCTCCTGTGACACAGACTGCTCCCCATACCTCCTCTGTAACACAGACTGCTCCCCATACCTCCCCTGTGACACAGACTGCTCCCCATACCTCCTGTGACACAAACTGCTCCCCATACCTCCTCTGTAACACAGACTGCTCCCTATACCTCCTCTGTAACACAGACTGCTCCCCATACCTCCTCTGTGACACAGACTGCTCCCCATACCTCCTGTAACACAGACTGCTCCCCATACCTCCTCTGTGACACAGACTGCTCCCCATACCTCCTGTAACACAGACTGCTCCCCCTACCTCCTCTGTGACACGGACTGCTCCCCATACCTCCTGTAACACAGACTGCTCCCCATACCTCCTGTAACACAGACTGCTCCCCATACCTCCTCTGTAACACAGACTGCTCCCCATTTTTCATGGATCCGTTGTTTTGTTTTTTGTTTCTGTTGTGTTTCCGTTTCTGTTCCGTTTTTCCGTTCCGTTTTTCCATATGGCATATACAGTATACAGTAATTACATAGACAAAACTGGGCTGGACATAAAATTTTCAATAGATGGGTCCGCAAAAGCGGAACGGATACGAAAGACATACGGATGCTAATCCGTATGTGTTCCTTTTTTTTGCGGACCCATTGACATGAATGGAGCCACTGAACCTGATTTGCGGGCAATAATAGGATATGTTCTATCTTTCAACGGAACAGAAATACGGAAACGAAATGCATACGGAGTACATTCCGTTTTTTTTTGAGGAACCATTGAAATGAATGGTTCCGTACACGGAACGCAAAAAAAGTCCCATAAACGGAAAAAAAAAAAACGGTCGTGTGAAAGAGGCCTTACAACAGCCTCCTATTCATTTCATTTCATTAGTTTTTTTGTTTTTTTTACACTTGTTAAAAAAAAAGGTGGAAAAAAGAAGCAGCATGTCCTATCTTGGGGCAGAATAAGTACAGGAATAGGAAGCAGAAAAAAAACAGCTCCAAGTCCATGCGTTTTTTGTTGCAGATCCGTGTCAAAAACCTCAAGCTGAAAATGCAGCTTTGAATTGAAGTGAACATCCATTGGTTAAAAAAAAAGATGCAGAAAAAAAACACATCAAAAGCACAGAAAAATATGCACAAAAACCACATTTTTTGTGCTGAAAAAAAAACTAAACATGTGGATTCCACACTGATTCTTTAAGTGTGTTTTTCAAAATCAGTCATGTGAACTGGCCCTGATAGTTCTGCAGCGTCCCACTAGCTTATGTGGGAACTGCAAAAGCTTTTTGTCATCTTCTGTGATTTCATGCTGCATTGTATTACCATGTGAAATCCCTTTTTACCAGGCTGTCAGGTGCACCACATACATCACACCACTAGGTGGGAGTAGCACCACAGTATAAATAGGGCAGTTCAGGCCTAGTTAGGGATTGAGTCAGTTAAGAGGAGAAGTAGGAGGTGAAGGAGTGAGTGCAGCTGTTAGCTGTTTTTAATGCAAGGTGCAATGAGCAGGACACTGGGTCAGTGGGGATGCTATGCAGTGGGTCAGTTTATATGTGTATAAGTTCGTGACGCCAGTTGCAGCTTGTGCAGGTACTGTAGCAGGGCCCTTTAAGATGTTATAACTCACGTACCAGGTGAGGAATGCCGGAGGGGGATAATGTCTCTGTCTAGCAGATATGGTAGTGTCAACGGTGTCTCCTACCTTGGTACAGCTGGACTCCTGTATCCCGGCTCACATGCAACAAAATGAGTGTTGTTAATAGGAGTAATTGAGGAATGATGGAAATCCACACAGATAATAGGGTCCAACTTGTCTTTACTTGGCGTTATGCAGCTTTGATCCATACAGTGTACAGCAATAGTCTAGATTCCCAGCAGGTAGTGGCAATATGTGGCAGGAATTTATATATATTCTGCTTCTTGTACATACGCCTAGTAGAATCTGGCAGGTATCTATCTTCTGCTCTGTCTTTAGTCTGCTTAATATGGGTCTGACTAGCTGAAGAGGTACTTATCTTCTCTTTGTCTTAGGATCTGTACTTACAGAACTGCTCGCAGGGAATGGTGTTGTCTTCCTGGAGATCTATAGTGCTGTATATGGCTGCTTTCTTTTTCCACCAGCTGAGGTAAGGGACTCAGGCTGGGAAAGTTGAACTTGGGCCTCAGCCGAGGCTTGGATCCTAGGGTTGGGATCCCTGTTTCTGGGAGCTCCTACTAACACAGCCTTCCCCAGCAGGGGGGCTGGTTACACTCTAACTAGAACTTTCCTTCCTCCCCATGAGGCAGGATGTGGGAACATTCCACTCCTCCTCAAAGAGGGGGGAGCTAGGTTGGAATGAACTATTCCAATCTAGCAATACTAAACTGGCTAAGATCCTGTTACATACTGCTGCCACCTGCTGGTGTACATTGAAATTACAGCAAATATATAATACAGACCTGGAAATACATATCATGGCAATGCACAGTTAGATTACACTAGATGGAAATACACATATTCACCTGACATTATTGTAGCAGGGATCAGAAGTTTTAGTGACATACTTCAGGATGTTACAAAGGCAACTCAAGGGAAACAGATAGGATATGGACACAAAGGACAACAGCCATTTATTCAGGCTCTAAGGACCTTTGGATTCAAGATGAAGGACTTATTAGCTTCTGGGGCAGCCTCACCAATTTGCATATACTCCAGAATGTTATGAAGAGTGATCAGATGAATTGCATAGTCCTTCTTTGCCATGAAAATGAACTTAATCCCAAAAAAACCTTTCCACTGCATTTCATTGCTGTCATTAAAGGACCTGCTGAGATCATTTCACTAATTGTCTTGTTAACTCAGGTGAGAATGTTGACGAGCACAAGGCTGGAGATCATTATGTCAGGCTGATTGGGTTAAAATGGCAGACTTGACATGTTAAAAGGAGGGTGATGCTTGAAATCATTGTTCTTCCATTGTTAACCATGGTGACCTGCAAAGAAACGCGTGCAGCCATCATTGCGTTGCATAAAAATGGCTTCACAGACAAGGATATTGTGGCTACTAAGATTGCACCTCAATCAACAATTTATAGGATCATCAAGAACTTCAAGGAAAGAGGTTTAATTCTTGTTAAGAAGGCTTCAGGGCGTCCAAGTAGGTCCAGCAAGCGCCAGGATCGTCTCCTAAAGAGGATTCAGCTGCGGGATCGGAGTGCCACCAGTGCAGAGCTTGCTCAGGAATGGCAGCAGGCAGGTGTGAGCGCATCTGCATGCACAGTGAGGCGAAGACTTTTGGAAGATGGCCTGGTGTCAAGAAGGGCAGCAAAGAAGCCACTTCTCTCCAAAAAAAACATCAGGGACAGATTGATCTTCTTCAGAAAGTATGGTGAATGGACTGCTGAGGACTGGCGCAAAGTCATATTCTCCAATGAAGCCTCTTTCTGATTGTTTGGGGCATCTGGAAAAAGTCTTGTCCGGAGAAGAAAAGGTGAGCGCTACAATCAGTCCTGTGTCATGCCAACAGTAAAGCATCCTGAGACCATTCATGTGTGGGGTTGCTTCTCATCCAAGGGAGTGGGCTCACTCACAATTTTGCCCAAAAACACAGCCATGAATAAAGAATGGTACCAAAACACCCTCCAACAGCAACTTCTTCCAACAAACCAACAACAGTTTGGTGAAGAACAATGCATTTTCCAGCACGATGGAGCACCGTGCCATAAGGCAAAAGTGATAACTAAGTGGCTCGGGGACCAAAACGTTGACATTTTGGGTCCATGGCCTGGAAACTCCCCAGATCTTAATCCCATTGAGAACTTGTGGTCAATCCTCAAGAGGCGGGTGGACAAACAAAAATACACTAATTCTGACAAACTCCAAGAAGTGATTATGAAAGAATGGGTTGCCATCAGTCAGGAATTGGCCCAGAAGTTGATTGAGAGCATGCCCAGTCGAATTGCAGAGGTCCTGAAAAAGAAGGGCCAACACTGCAAATACTGACTCTTTGCATAAATGGCATGTAATTGTCGATAAAAGCCTTTGAAACGTATGAAGTGCGTGTAATTATATTTCACTACATCACAGAAACAACTGAAACAAAGATCTAAAAGCAGTTTAGCAGCAAACTTTGTGAAAACTAATATTTGTGTCATTCTCAAAACTTTTGGCCACGACTGTACATTCCGACCCACCGTGCACCTCACGTGTTCTACCCCTGCAGACTGACACGTTGCATAAAAATTGGCGTCATGAACAGGATCCATATAATCTATGCCTTATGTGAATGAGCCCCATTTGCTTGACTGCTTTTATTGGGCTAAAGAACTGTCTGAACTGCTTAAAACTGCATGAATATAGTGTGCCAATTGACTACTTTGAAATCGCACTGTTGAAAATGAGAAAAACACAGATTTTTTTGTCACTAGAACTGCTTGCTGTGATTGAATTGACTTTGACCTTGAACCTAAAATGGCCGCCAGAGGCCTTCTTATCTAAATTATTGCTGCGCCATCGCTCTGCAAAAAATTTAGTGCCACCCCTATATGCAAAATAACTTGGACGGCCAACTATACCTTCATAGTAGTGATCCGGGAAGGCTGGCCCTGTATGCAAAATTTTGCGCCGCCTGTCAGACACACTGGAGGGAGGAGCTGCGTGCAAATAGGGAGCGTGACATGTGTACGCACGCCCGAAAGACGCGAGACTTGGCGTGTAAGCAAATGGGAGGAAAGGGAAGGCGAATACCAGCCATCCTCCACGGAATCTGTATATAACTGTGCTAGAGAGAGACCATTGCCGGGACTGTTTCTATATACAAGTGGCCCTACTAAGTACCTTATTTGGCCGGCACCGCGATTCTTAAAGGGCCATACATTTACAAGATAAAGGTGGCCCATTGCAATGCAACCTAGCCAGTGCATAAAGCAGTGTGTAATCTAAGTTTTATTAAACATCTGCCGTTACTATGTCGGTGCAGCAAGATAATGTGCAGCCTGACCTCAACAGGTCCCCCGCAGTAGCCGCAGCCGGTTGTAATGCATCACCGGCCACTGCAGCACCAAGTATGATGCCTCTAACAATGCCTTACTACTTTGGGGCACCCTGGTTCCCACAATATTCTGGGGAAGCTCACACTCTAAGAGACTTTAAAGAAAAGATTCTTGCTATATTCAGATTGTACCCTGTAACAGTAGAGCAACAAATGGAAATTCTGCTTGCGCAATTGGAAGGAGCTGCCCTGAGAGAAGTGAAGTCCTGGCCAAGCTCAGAGAGGAAAACCCTGGAGCAGATATTTGAAAGGCTCTGCACCACCTTTGAACCCAAGACTGTGTCGGAGGTCAAGATGAGGTTCTTCACCAAGAAACAGCAATCTGGTGAGTCACTCAGAGACTTTGCATTGTCATTACAGGAAGCCCTCAGAGCTGTGGTACAGGTAGACCCCAATGAAGTGAGAAATGAGGATAAGACGCTTAAGGAGCAATTCATTGAAGGTGTTAGTACAGAAGCCTTAAAAAGTCAGTTAAGGATGTTAGCGGCTCAGCATCCAAGTTCCACTTTCCTAGACTTCAAGGAGTTAGCCATTAGGATTATGGGGACAAATACACCATCGAAGCCTACTAGGCCTGCCGAAATATCTACGGATAAGCCAGTTGCATCTCCAAAATGTTATTCTATAGTCAGTCAAGCATCCCCAGCCCTGGCTCCTGATGCAGTTTCCGCCTTGACAGAGCAAGTCAACTTTCTGACCAAAAGTCTGGAGAAAATATGCAAAAAACTAGAAGAGTGGGAAAAGCCCTTGCTGCTGGAGGATGAGACACCGGTATCCAGGAGACTCTTCCCTCCGGATTATAAAGAGACATATCCCAGAAATTCTGGTGGACGCCCTCCTGACCCCTCCGGTGCTCAGAGAAGACCCACTTGCACATACTGTCATAAGCCAGGCCATACAGAAATGATGTGCTGGCAGTTAAAAGGCCAACCCTCGAGGTCAAGGTCCGCCCCTCGGGAGGTAAACCAGTAGGTACAAAAGATCCCCGCTGGATGCCTAGATATGTAGGATCTCGTCCAGAAGTGGTTCTTCAAATAAATGGGGTCACTTTGTTGCTTTATTAGACACCGGGTCTCAAGTCACAACTATTCAACAGTCGGCATTTGAGAAATACTGGGTTCAGAGGCAGTTAACACAACCACCAGAATCCTGGCTGAGTCTGATAGCCAGCAATGGCAAACCCGTGCCAGTGCATGGTCACTGGGAGCCAACTCTCCTAGTAGGAGGAACTACACTACCCCGGCAAGGTATCATTGTTGTGCAGGTCACGGAAGATCACAACCCTCCAGTAGTCCTAGGGATAAACGTCCTTAGGAATTGTTATGCTGAAATGCTTGAAGCTTTGCACAAATCTATACCTAGTGCCACTCCTGCCTCAAAAAGGCAATAAAACAGACTATCCATGTGTTAATACTGTGTGATGAAGTCAGGCGGCACTGCGTGCTGGTCGATGGGTGCTCGGTTTATGCGGATGTAATCCCGGAATCAGCAAAAAATCCCTAATTACCCTAATATGAGTGACCAATAAATTCCTTATAAGCAAAGATCACTGGAGTGCCGGTTCTTTTCTATTTTGCTGTATCCGTGTGTTAAGTGCGCAACAGAAATTTGCCAATGAGAAAGGAGAGATTTGCTGTGCCCGCATCCGAGGTAACCAACCAGTAATCCTGAAACCAAATACCGAAACACTCCTGTGGTGCCAAGCTGCTCTCGGGATCCAAGGCCAAGACTACCAGGCCCTGGTAGAACCCATCACTCTAGAACAGTGTTTCCCAACCAGTGTGCCTCCAGCTGTTGCAAAACTACAACTCCCAGCATGCCCGCACAGCCAAAGGCTGTCTGGGCATGCTGGGAGTTGTAGTTTTGCAACAGCTGGAGGCACACTGGTTGCGAAACACTGCTCTAGAAGACCATCCTTTAGTCCGAGCTGCAAGAAGCCTAGTGACTGTATCTCAAGTTAAAGTGCCTATTCGTCTTGTGAATTTAAGTGATCACAGTATAACTTTGAACAAGCACTGCCCTGTGGCTCAACTACTACAAGTCACTTTCCAAGATGTTATCAGCGTACCTGCAGCTATCACTAAACAATCTGCTCAGAAGCTAAATCCACAAAAATATCCTCCAGATACATTATGGTGGAAAGAACTCAACGTGGGGGATATCTCTACCCCTGAGGACCAAATTGAAGGAGTCTTAAAAGTTGTGCAAGAGCATCATCAGGCCTTCAGTAAACACCCTACAGATTATGGTGGAGTCAGTGTAATCAAGCACACCATCATTACTGGTTCACATCCTCCAATCAAGGAAAGGTACCGGCCTGTACCACCGACAATGTACCAATCTGTGAAACAAATGATCCAGGAAATGAAAGATTCAAACATCATCCGAGACAGCCATAGTCCATGGGCTGCACCTCTAGTCCTTGTCCGAAAGAAAGACGGTAACATACGATTCTGCGTGGACTACAGAAATATTAACCAAATCACCCACAAGGATGCCTATCCTTTACCAAGAATCGAGGAGTCTCTGACAGCATTAGGATCCTCAGCTTACTTCTTTACCCTGGACTTAACCAGTGGGTACTGGCAGGTACCCATGGCCCCTGAAGACCGTGAAAAAACAGTATTTACTACCCCTATGGGCCTATTTGAATTGAATTACATTCCTTTTGGAGTCTGTAATGCCCCTGGAACTTTCCAAAGACTAATGGAGAGATGCTTATGCCACAAAAACTTTGAAACCGTCCTTCTATACCTGGATGACATAATCATCTATTGAAAATCCTATGAGGATCACTTAAAACATCCTGCAGAAGTCTTCCAAGTCCTCATTAAGCATGGACTCAAGATCTAGCCATCTAAGTGCTATCTACTAAAGTCAGAAATCAAATACCTAGGACACGTAGTCGGTGCGGAAGGTGTCAAGCCAGATCCAGAAAATATAGCGGCAGTCCGGATTTGGCCTACTCTTACTACAGTAAAAGAGGTGAGAAGTTTTCTTAGTTTTGCAGGATACTACAGACGTTTCAACCCTCTTTTCGCTCAGATTGCTGAACCGATACAAGAGCTTCTGAGAGGACATCCTAAAAAGTACCAGAAATCCCAGATATCAGTTGAATGGAATGACGTAAGGGAAATCGCCTTCCAACTCCTGAAGAAGAAGTTGAAAGAACCATCTATCTTGTGCTATCCGGATTATCAACAGCCATTCCATCTCTACACTGATGCCAGTCATAGTGGCCTGGGAGCTGTCCTGTCTCAAGTGCAAGAAGGTAAAGAAAGAGTAATCGTTTATGCTAGCAGATCTCTTAGAGGGCTGAGAAAAATGACCATAATTACAGTTCCTTCAAGTTGGAGTTCCTAGCACTTGTCTGGGCCGTCACTGAAAAATTTTAGGACTACCTAGCAGCAACCCCATTTGTGGCCTATACTGATAACAACCCACTGGCGCGTCTTAAAACAGCCAAGTTGGGAGCCTTAGAACAAAGATGGGCCTCACGTCTTGCCAACTACGACTTCACCGTCAAGTACAGAACAGGCAAGTCAAATGAAAATGTGGATGCCTTATCTCGCCTGCCTACCAAAGAAGATCCTACTGAACAGATAGACGTATGGGAAGAAGTGGAGATCCCTGCTTTTTACCGACATTTTGCCCAACAAGACGTCATCACCGTCAAAGATAAAGAAGTTTTCTAATTCCAACAACAGACAGATCCAAAATCCCAAGTTGAAAAAGAAGGTTGGATCAAGTTGCAATCAGAAAGCAGAGTCTTAGGTGAACTTCAAGACTTCTTCACCAGTGGAAGAACCCCGGAAAGAATCCGCTGGAGAAATGCAGATCCAGAGTTACTCAAGTTATGGAGACAACCGAAAACAACTCGCAAAAGGGCTTGATGTTAAGAAGAACCCTAGATCCAATCACCAACGATCGGCTGTACCAGATCTTGATACCACGCCGGAAAGCCAGAATCGTCCTCAAAATGTGCCATGATACCAGGACACTTTGGGGTACAAAAAACTGAGGCTACTATCTGCAGAAGATTTTATTGGATTGGAATGAGAGGAGATATCGAGAGTTGGTGTTGAGTTGGTGTTCTACTTGTGCCATCGGAAGAAATGAAAGACCTGACCAGAGAGCATCATTGCATTACATTGTGAGTAAAACTCCTCTAGAAATAGTGGCCATTGACCATGTAAAGTTAGAACCAAGTCGCTCAGGGTATACCTACGCCATGACCATAATTGATCATTACACCGAATTTATAGTAGCTGTACCTGTTAAAGACTTGACAGCCAAAACCACCGCAAATGTTTTTTGGAAAAACTTCCTGTTGCCTTATGGATGCCATGAAAAGATTCTTACAGATCAAGGATCTGCCTTCGAGTCCCAATTGTTCCATGAACTGTGTTCACTTCACAATTGTCAGAAGATCAGAACAACAGCTTACTATCCTCAAGGTAACGGACTTTGTGAAAAAATGAATCAAATCTTAATTGAAATGTTGACGGCTGTACCTCCAGCTAAGAGAACTGAGTGGCCAACTTTACTACCTCAATTGATGTATACTTACAACAATACCATCCATTGTTCTACTGGATATACTCCATATTATCTTATATTGGGGAGCCAAGGAAAGTTGCCTGCAGATCACACCCTGGATGTACAAGTTCCAGATTCAATTAATCCTCTACCACAAACTGATTGGGTGAGTGAACATCAAAAACGCCTAGCCGATGCCCAGGAGATTGTGCAAATCCGCATGGCAAATGCACGCAACAAACAACAGAACGACTATAATCAGTCTGCTAAAGCATAACCTTTAGAAATTAGTAACCATGTGTGGCTGAGAAATAACCATCGCACTAGCAAGCTGGATAGCAAATGGGAAAGAGAACCCTACCTCATTACAGCTATTCCTAATGGTGAGAATGATGTCTATGAAATCACTAAGGAAAACAGAGCACCACAAATAGTGCATCGCAACCGCCTTAAGTTGTGTCTAAAAAGAGCTGTTCAAGAGGAAATTCCATCCACAGTACAAGTGCCTGAGAAATCAGCTGAACCAGAGGGACTAATGCAGACAATTGAGAAATTATTACTGGAATCAGATCCTCTACAGTCAGGTAATTAAGTAAGAGGCAGCTCTCACCTGCTCCACGACACCCTCCGGGCACGGACACCGCACCTGGATGCGGGAATGCAGGAGCAATTATAAAGAAAGGAGAAGTCCAGCTCAGTGTGAATACGTGGTTTCTTTATTTTCAGCGGTTATAAAATTCCACACAGCAAGGTATAACAAGTGACGCGTTTCAGACCTCTATAGCCTAAGGGTCCTTCTTCATGACAAACACAAAATGCTGTGGGAGCACCCCCTGATAAATCCCTGTCCGCTCACAGACTGATGCTGATCACCTGGGAGAAGGAGGTATCAGGGGGAGGTCCCACAGGTCCTCAGTTAAAAAGTACAACATACAAAGTATAGCTAAGTAATTAAAAACCGTGGGAGGAGGTAGTGCGTTCCTAAATAATGTTATATATATATCTAGGTATGAATATAACACATAACAAACATAACTTTGTATCAAACAGAGAGGGACACAACATCGGATATACTTATAGTATAGAAGATACAGAAATACTATGCATTAGCCATTTTTTAAATGTTTTTTAACTATTTTTTAATACTGCAATATAAGATCATGGCGTTTATTGAGACCTGATGGCTGGCGGGATCCCAATTGAAAAATCCAAAAGGCCTCTCTGTTCAGGAGTTTCCTTCTATGATCCCCCCCTCTTGGTGGCAGGAAAACCCTCTCAATACCCTGCACTTTTAAACCTGATGTGTCTCCAGCATGTAAAACCGCAAAATGGAGACTGGCGGCTGAGACATTGCGGTTCTTGTAATGCGGTATATCAGAGATGTGTTTTCGTATCCTATTCTTCAGGGGGTTAATTGTGCAGCCTACATATTGTAGTGAACACAATTCGCAGGTAATCAGGTATACCACATACTTAGAATTGCAGTTAATATGGGAATATACATTAAATGTTTTGCCATCTGCTGTGGACCTGAAGATCTTATCGATAACCATATGGTCGCAACAGATGCATTTGCGATGCCCACATCTGAAGCTCCCTTTTGAGCTGAGCCATGTTGGTTGTCTGCGTTTTTCTTCAGCAAAAAAACTCGGACTAATCAGTTTGCCTATCGTGGGAGCCTTTTTAGCCACGCACCTCATTCCATCCGATGCCACATTTGCCCATTGCCCATTATAATTGAGAACATGAAAATATTTCTTCATAATTTTACAGATTTCTGGAAATTCATGACTATATTTGGTTACAAAGTAAGTGGTGTGTTTGTTTTTATTGGGGGGGCTGACATGGGTTGGATTTGTATGAAGCCTCGGAAATACCAGTTGGTTTCTGTCCATATCAGATACTAATTTGTTAGCTTGTTCTATGTTGCCATGTGTATATGCCCTGCGCAACAGCCTAGTTCGTATTTCAGAGGCTTCCTTGTTGTAGATATCATGATCTGAACAATTGCGACGTGCCCGTATCAGCAGTGTTCCCTCTAAGCCTTCGCAGCTGCTGAGCGGGGTCGGCTCAGAGCTGGGCACAGCGTCATCAAAGGTGGGCGATAGCAAAACCTAAGATAATTGTCACTTCAAAGAGCATACAAACCTCTGCGCCATCCCATACAATACAGTATAACCCCTGCACCATCCCGTACAATATACAGTATAGTCCTCTCTGTTATCACTGGACATTGCTCTCCATATATAAACCATACAGGGAAAAAAAAATCTTTTTTTTTTTTTTTTAAATTTATCTTTATTACTCGAAGTATATAAAAGAACAGAGAATTACAGTACAAAAGTATTTTTTCCTTTTTTCCTTTCCCCTTGCCCCCGTAACCACCCCCCTCCCCATACCTGTGGTGCGTCAAAAAAAAAAAAAAAAAAAAAAAAAAAAAAAAATCTTTGATCCAGAGAACTTACATAGAAAAACTAATAACCAAGAGGCTAAACAAAACCCAGTTTCTGACCCTTATGTTAAAACATAACTTTTCATTTGATTGCTCTAATACCTAAAGGAAAAAAATAATTTAAAAAACCTGCTCTTTTTCTAGATGACCTTATGTTGATAGTAGTGGTAATAGAGTCTCAAGGGTCTATAAAAGCAGCTACACTATTTTTACAAACCATTGAAACTCTATTAACACTACTATCAACATAAGGTCATCTAGAGAAACCGTAGGTTTTTATTTATTTTTTCTTTCTCTGTAGCTGTTAAAACATAACTTTAATTAGATTGCTCTAACACCTAAATGGGAAAAATAAGAATTTTAAAAACCTGCTTTTTCTCTAGATGACCTTATGTTAATAGTTAGTAGTGTTAATAGAGTCTCAAAGGTCTGTAAAAATAGTGTAGCTGCTTTTATAGACCCTTGAGACTCTATTACCACTACCATAAACATAAGGTCATCTAGAGAAACAGCAGGTTTTTAAAATAATTTTTTTCCTTTGGGTATTGTTATGGGGATCTGTGGATGACACATTTTTATGGGGGATCTGTGGATGACACACTTATGGGGGATCTGTGGATGACACATTGTTATGGGAGATCTGTGGATGACACATTGTTATGGGGGATCTGTGGATGACACATTGTTATGGGGGATCTGTGGATGACACATTGTTATGGGGGATCTGTGGATGACACATTGTTATGGGGGACCTGTGGAGGACACATTGTTATGGGGGACCTGTGGAGGACACACTGTTATGGGGGACCTGTGGAGGACACACTGTTATGGGGGACCTGTGGAGGACACACTGTTATGGGGGACCTGTGGAGGACACACTGTTATGGGGGACCTGTGGAGGACACACTGTTATGGGGGACCTGTGGAGGACACACTGTTATGGGGGACCTGTGGAGGACACACTGTTATGGGGGACCTGTGGAGGACACACTGTTATGGGGGACCTGTGGAGGACACACTGTTATGGGGGACCTGTGGAGGACACACTGTTATGGGGGACCTGTGGAGGACACACTGTTATGGGGGACCTGTGGAGGACACACTGTTATGGGGGACCTGTGGAGGACACACTGTTATGGGGGACCTGTGGAGGACACACTGTTATGGGGGACCTGTGGAGGACACACTGTTATGGGGGACCTGTGGAGGACACACTGTTATGGGGGACCTGTGGAGGACACAGTGTTATGGGGGACCTGTGGAGGACACACTGTTATGGGGGACCTGTGGAGGACACACTGTTATGGGGGACCTGTGGAGGACACACTGTTATGGGGGACATTATACAGGGGTAATATAACTGAGGGGTATCAGGTAAATTATACAGGGGGTAATATAACTAAGGGGTATCAGGGTACACTATACAGGGGTAATATAAGTTATATTACCTCTGTATAATGTCCCCTGATAGCCCTCCTAAGTTATATTACCCCTGTATAATAATGTCCCCTGATACCCCTTAGTTATATTACCCCTGTATAATAATGTACACTGATACCCCTTAGTTATATTACCCCGCCCTGTATATTTTAACCTGATACCCCTCAGTTATATTATATAACTGAGGGGTATCAGGGTACATTATACAGGGGGTAATATAACTGAGGAGGGCTATCAAGGACATTATACAGGGGTAATATAAGTTCTATTACCTCTGTATAATGTCCCCTGATAGCCCTACTAAGTTATATTACCCCTGTATAATAATGTACACTGATACCCCTTAGTTATATTACCCCGCCCTGTATAATTTAACCTGATACCCCTCAGTTATATTATATAACTGAGGGGTATCAGGGTACATTATACAGGGGGTAATATAACTAAGGGGTATCTATCAGCGTACATTATACAGGGGTAATATAAGTGAGGAGGGCTATCAGGGACATAATACAGGGGTGAGGGGTAAGATAAGTTATATTACCCCTGTATAATGTCTGATAGTAGCCTAGCCCTCCTCAGTTATATTACCCCTCATGTACCCTGATACCCCTAGTTATATTACCCCCTGTATAATTTACCCTGATACCCCTCAGATATATTATATAACTGAGGGGTATCAGGGTAATACAGGGGACAACAGAGGATTCGTAGCACTGTGGGACAGGGGGGTACATACTTCTTTTTTTATATGCCCTCACCTCACCAGCTAGCAGACGGCCAGGCGCGCAGGGTACTCAGATGCAGCGTGACGTGACGTCAACTCAGCCTGCGCCGCACAGCACGCACTCCCTCTCTGCCTCCACCGGGTCCGGGACTCCGCCCCCCTATTTGAATACTAGCCACCGCCCACCGGCAGCCCACAGCCAGGTATTGTAAATGAACTGACCGTGCGGTGGGCGGCGTCAGCCAGCAAAACAGACAGGGGAATCAGCTGGGGGCAGTGCGCACGGAGGTGATAAACCTATTAGGGTGTGCCCAGGCACACCCGGCACAGCTGAGTGAGCGGGCATTATAAAATTGTGAGCGGGGCCACAATAATTGCTGCGCGGCCGCCCACCCGCGCAGCTTAGAGGGAACACTGCGTATCAGCTCCCCTTTTGGAATATTCCGGATGGTATGGGGTGGGTGGCATGAGCGTGCAAATAATGTGGTGTTACCCGCTAGTTCTTTACGGTACGTAGATGTACTAACCCTACCAGCTGTGGAGTTGCCCCTCAGGCACAGGTCCAGAAATTGAATTTCTGTAGTATTGTACTGAAAAATAAATTGAATTGGATCCAAACATGAATTAAAATAAGCAACCAGCTCCGGTATGGACACCACACCCTCAGACCACACCATAAGTAGGTCATCGATGTACCGTCCATACCAGAGCAGGCGATCCACAAAAGGGGAGGTGTCGATGAGGAGAAAGCAACCCTCCCACCATGCCATAAATATATTAACTATGGAGGGAGAGAACTTAGCCCCTGTCGACACCCCTGACAACTGCAAATAAAAATTATTGTCAAATAAAAAATAATTGTGCCCGAGGAGGAACTCCACAGCCGAGAGCACATACATTCTAAGTTCCAGAGTGTAGTTGCTGTAGTGGTTCATAAACCAGCTGAGCGACGTAAGGGCCAGATTATGTGGGATGTTAGTATATAGGGACTTAATGTCCGCTGTGATCCACACAAAATTATCCCTCCATTCAAAATCTGAGAAGGCCTGTAAAACAGACCTTGAATCCTGTAAAAATCCAGGAATGGAATGAACCAGAGGTTGAAGGAAGGAGTCTACCCACTCTGAAAACCGTTCAGAGTAGGACCCAATTCCAGCTACAATGGGCCTAAGGGGGGGAGGAAAGACATTTTTGTTGATTTTGGGAAATGCATGAAAAATCGGATCCCCCAGATAGACGAGCATACACCTGGGTGTCTTGTAGCATAGTTGTAACAAGCTGTTTATATAAGCCCCTATCCAAAATAATTACAGCCCCGCCTTTATCGGCTTCTCTTACTATAATATCCTGTCTATCCCTTAAATGTCGAAGTGCAGCTCTCTCTGCCCGGGTCATATTAAAATGACTATTGGATTATATGGTATCATGTAGAAGACATAAATCCTTTTCTACTAGCTCCTGATATTTGTCCAATGCTGCAGATCGAGATTGTATGGGGTAGAAGTCAGGATTAGAAGTCCTGAAATGACTTGAAGAGTTAACATAACCAGGTTAATTGTTCAGCATGGTTTGTAAGGAGTTGCAGTGAATCAGTGGTTCACAGTGGTTCCTTATGCCGTAGCTTAACATTCCTGTACCCGCAAAGGTAAATACAGTTCCACTTCTCTGAAATCCCTGATGTACCCAGATCTCTTGAACCAACGTCTATGGAGTCACTACCACTTCGGAGAGCCTTCTGCTCGTTACAGAGACTTTCTGCAGCCGCGGCCGAGAAGAAGACTTCCAGCCCTGCCTGTTCAACAGTAATTCCCTTTCCTACAATTTGAAGCCACAGAGCCGGGTGAGAGACTTATTAATTTGATTGTTTTGCCTTACCCAAAGAACTGTCTACAAACCTGCTTCGACCTGTTTTTGCAAAGTTTAAGCCTTGTGCTCAGAGATAGACTTTAACGTACCTGAGCCTCCGTGATGTTCTACTATTGCCATTTTGCTCAGGGAACGGACTCATGCCCTGTGAGCCTCCTGTAAGGATAATTGTTGATTTTATTATGGACTATCCTGGTTTTTATTGTTCGCTGTGCCAGGTCAGCGCCCCAGTTCACCAGTCTTGGAGGAGAACGACGGCCCCTTGTCACCAAGATTATACTTTAGTGTATTTTTAAAATGTGCATTTTCATGCTATTTGTTATTTATACCTGTATGCTTGTTTGCATGCTTGCCTCTTTTGTATCTTCCATGAGACTTCGTCCAGAATGTGTCGAGGGCGACACATCTTAAACAAAGGGGGTATGCAGCGTCCCACTAGCTTATGTGGGAACTGCAAAAGCTTTTTGTCATCTTCTGTGATTTCATGCTGCATTGTATTACTGTGTGAAATTCTTTTTTACCAGGCTGTCAGGTGCACCACATACATCACACCACTAGGTGGGGGTAGCACCACAGTATAAATAGGGCAGTTCAGGCCTAGTTAGGGAGTTGAGTCAGTTGAGAGGAGAAGTAGGAGGTGAAGGAGTGAGAGTGCAGCTGTTATCTGTGTTTAATGCAAGGCAATTCAAAGGAAATAGATAGGATAAAGACACAAAGGACAACAGCCATTTATTCAGGCTTTAAGGACCTTTGGATTCAATATAAAGGACTTCTGGCAGCCTCACCATTAAAGAGCTGGAGAAACAGAACCAGATCAAGGAGCTGAATATCAGTGAGTACCTAACTAACTACCCTAACCTGACATAGTACCACCAGCACAGCCTGTTAATGGAATTCATCACATCCAACTTTTATGTATACCAGAAACCGTTATCAAGAACCTGGTTATAGTAAAGTTTACAGTTGGATTTAAACCTGTCTCATTCTTCTAACTCCATGCTACTACAACTCCTAACATTTTGCACCATCAAGGTGCTGGCGTGATGACATTACTTAAGCCAGGGGCCCAGCCGCAAAAGCAATCAGCACCCATTCACCATCAAGGGCACCTCAATCACCACCTGGCCGGTGTCCCCTGTAACCGAGTGTGCCCCGGAGAATCCAGTGCTGTTCTCCCCTTCACTGCACTGCTGGCCCAGGGAGGCGTCTGCTAAACCGTGAGTAACCGATGAACTGTTTGTACATTCCGGCCCACTGTGAACCTCACCTGTTCTACCCCTGCGGACTGGCATGTTGCAGTTCAACTTCCTATTCCCATTGATATCAGTACAGGAGATATGAGTCAGGTCTTGGAGAGAATCTAAGCTTTAAAACAAGAAAATGGCCTAACAGAGATATAGGCTAAGACCTCATGTACACGAACGTGTGCCGGCCAGGCCTGTAATGCACAGGTACCGACCGTGGGTGCGCCACATGCGGATCGCGGACCCATTCATCTGACCGCAAAAAAGTAGTGCATTAACTCCGTAGTGCTTCCGTGGGCTTCCGATCCGTGCCATCTCCTGGATTGTGGACCCATTCAAGTAAATGGGTCTAGAGCTGCAGTTCCGATGGAGGCCAGCAGGTGGCAGGCCAACATAGGACAACTGCAAATTGAGCTTATACTGGAACTGGAACTACAGTATAAGCTTAAATAAATCTAACTAGGGAATATTGTAGCCTCCTAGAGGGGCTACAAAAAGTAAAAAAAAAAAAAGTTTAAAAATTATAAAAAAAATATAGAAAAATTTAAATCACCCTCCTTTCCCTAGAATAAAAAAATAAATACATAAACATATGCATCACAGTCATTACTGAGTCCAAAAACACCCATACCTTTTCAAATACTGTATACAAATATTTATGGCGTATTGGAAAAAAGGTCAAAATGGCAGATTTTCTATTTTTTCATCACTTCACATGCCCAAAAAATTTGAATAAAATGTGATCAAAAAGGTCACACACACTCCAATATAGTATCAATAAAAACTACAGATTGTCCTGCAAAAAATGAGGTGCCATACAGCTCGGTAGACATAAGTTTAAAAAAGTTATGGGGGTCAGAATATGGTGATGTAAAAAAAAAAATAAGAAAATCCCAAAGTTTTTATTTTTTTCAGTATTAAAACACCAAAAACTGTAGAAATGTGCTATCTTGTAATTATACTGACCCAGAGAATAAAGGACACAGGTCAGTCATGCCTCATAGAGAATAAAACCTGTAACACTGTGGCGGAACTGCACTTGATGCTAGCTCTGTTCGATAAGAGCCAGGCCTGGGCAGATCTGGTAAACATCGCCACAGGATAGCAAGGGAGCGGGGACAAGTATGTGTTTTTAATTTTTTTAAATGCCACTTACTTCAATATTTTAGGGACACTGACATAATTATCGATACAATTATTATTATTTGTTTAGGGGAAGCAATATATCTGTGTGGCACTGTGCTTTTCAGGATGAGAAGTATCTATGATGCTAATTTTATGAGGGCACTATGTGAAGTACTTAGATTTTTTTGAGGGGCAGTATTAGTAGCACTGATTCTATGGTTGGTGTAGAGGGAAGTCAGGTGGGCGTATGTATATGGATATATATAGGTATCTGCCCCTTCATTGATATATGTATGTATGTACAGTATATGGGCCCCCTTATATGGCCAATAGGGATATATATTCCCTGTATGGGCGTGTATATATTCCCTCTTATGTAGATGTATATGTGGAGATGTGTGTATGCAGTGCATACATCTGTATATGTGTATCTGCCATGGCTCTCCCCCAGGTGTATATATATATATATATATATATATATATATGTGTGTATGTATATATATATGGGTCTATAACTGCCCATGTATGCCCCAGGTTTATAATGAGTGTATATGTGTATATAGATGCGCCCCAAGTATCTATATACATATATATACTTAAATGCGGCCAATTTTCCTAACCAGCCCCCTCCTGCATGCCAGTTCCTGCAGGGGTGGATATGTCTCCAGGTGGCTGGTGACTTCAAAGTGGGCACCAGAAGATGCTTTCATGAAACCACCTAGTGTCTGGTCTCATTATAAAGCAGTATGCTGTACACATACTTATTCTTCTAATTGATTTGGCACCACACAAAGAAGAAGGAGAGTCGCATGAATTGCGATGACAAAATGGCGCCGAGCTTGGGGCAGATAGCTTGCGTAACTTCCGATTCAAACGCCACGAGAGCGACTTAAACTGAACCATCAGACGAGATCACATGCCGGCAAGGTAAGAAAGCTTTATTTCTTACAAATCTCCTCTGTAACTTCCGCTTTTGTGGGTTCTCAAGAGTTGAATTGGTGTTATCGCGATATAAGGGTTCAAATTATAGCTGATCTGTCTGTTAGAAAGAACCTATTGAAATATTCCTTCTTTGTGTGGTAGAACATGCTGGAACTAAACGGAAATTGTTAGACAGCTGAGCCGGATATCCTGTGACGTAGAATTAGTTCCCAGTCAAGGTTCTGACGAGAACCTTGGGAAAAGGGTTAATACCAATTGCCATAGGCAATTGGAAGTTATTAAGATTTTGTATCCCGGTGAATTGACTAGGGGTCTTCACTTTTAGAGATTGTGGGGTCAATACTATTATATCATTTGAGCTTTGTGCAACTGCGCTTAAGTTTGTGGGTTCGGTGGCGATTACTTTAAGTAATCGGATTCCGTTTGATCTTTGTGCAACTACGCTTAAGTTTGCGGGTTTGATAAGTAGCAATTGTTTGATCTTCGTGTAACTACAATAATGGGAAATTCTAATGTTGCAGGACAGTGTGAAAAGAGATATTAACAGTGGCTCAGTTGATGCGAGAAAAGAAAGGAAAAGTTTCAGTTAGAAATAAAAGTTGAAAGCATTCTGTCATACTAAGTAGCAGCGATTTCCGGTATTATCCGTAAATATGCAGTTTTGTGTAAAAGTTCCCCCTAGATGTTGCAAATGCAGTAGGAGATAGATTAAATTAAAGTTGTGGAAAAGTGTAGAGGGAAAGTTGAAAGTAATTGAGAAGAATGGACAATATGGCTATAGTAAAATGGAGGATTTGGATGTGGTAAGGGAACAAAGAGAGTTGGCCATGCGGCATTCCCTTCCCCCCACCACATGTGTTGTAACTAAGTAATCCTGGGTCTTGTGGTCCATCAAAGACTACCTATTGCTTTTTCTGTCAGCTCCTCCTCTACACCAGGTGCTGGAATGTGCTAATCAGCACCACCCACTGTGCCTTCCTGCTCCCTCTAACCCTTCCCCACCCCCCAAAAACTCTTTCCTTAGGCTGAAAATAACCCTTCCCAATTGTATGTCCCATCAGTTAAAAATGTACCTGCAGTAATTGCCCCTATGATGCCTACTAGAAATATTCCCATGATGCTAGTTGGAAGTGTCCTATCAATCTAAGAATGCACCCATTCTAAGTCCTTATTCAGGTATGAGTGAAAGTGTAGGGATATCTGCATCATTATATGATGTATGACATATACTACACCCAGTAGTAACATCAATTTTGCCATGATGAATAGAATTCCCAATTCAGAGGACTTACTTATGCTGCTTTATAGAAAATTAGTTAAAATATGGAGTTTTCTCATATTAATTTATGAGATTTGGAAAATTGAGTCCAATGTAGAGCTGAGGATTTAATGCATAGTGAAGATCAGTGAGTCTGTGATGAAGTGTTTAGATCATCAGTCAGTCACATTGTCCTCAGGACAGAGAGTGTGGAGAAAGTTTTCACTAGACTCCAGAAAAGTTGGGTGGATTTGGATTTTTGAGATTACCTTATCTATGCATGAGAAAATCCTAAGTACTGCCTTTGTGTATGATCTTGAGAATCATCTAGAAAGGTCTAGTGTTGGCTAGGCTTGAGAGAAGTTAATTTTGTCCCTATTTTGTCATATTGTTAAAGTTAAATCAAACAAAGACCTAAGGTGGGCGTGGCTGCCTATCAGCCCTCCCCACAAGGGGGGGGGGAAGACTTTGTATGTACTTGCCCACTTCCTCGCCTGTGGGAGGAAGACAAATGTTCAGCCCCTTCAAATGAAACACCCATAGGAAATTAACAACCCAGAATCAAATACTGGATCCCTATTATTTATATAATCCTTGGGATCTAATTACATTGCCTCATAGCAAACATGTTCCATGATCTCTCATGACTGAGGGTAGTATCACATGTGTAGGAGCATCTAGTAATGCAATTCCTACTCCTCTCACCAATTAATCACTGTCTTAAGGGTGTGCAAAATTAGATCCGATCATTCTGCTGCATCTGGAAGGGGGGAGTCTGGGAGTAGTAAATACAAATATAAAAATTCAAATTCAAATTTAATGTCTCCATCCAATTAATAACCACATTTTTGAGTTTCTGGTAGATCATTTCAGGTTCCTGGAAGATGGATCACTTCGGACAGGATATGCTGTTCCTACTTAATCTGATGTTGTCAAGAAAGAACCACTCCGTCCAGCAATGGTAGTGCAGGAGACAGAGCTGAAGACACTCGCTGAGGTTGGTAAGATGGCTGAGGGTAAGACTGCTAACATCCAGGTACGCCTTTGGTATCACTCGTTATTATAGTCTAATCTAGTGAAGCAGAGATTTTGTTTGATCCATGGCTAAGCCCATCAATAATGAATGCTGAGTGTATGAAAGATGTTTGATGCCCTGATACTGCCTGAGAAGGTAGAGGTTACATTATTACCTGAAGTCTACGCTAAGTGGAAATCTGTGTGAAAGAGGATGGCTTATGGCCAGTGGACTTCCAAAAAGTTTGCCTTTTTCAGATACAGGTTACAGAGGCTGAAAGGAAACATCAAAGGATAAAGGTAGAAGTGATAATAGGACTCTGGAGAGTTGGTAATAAACTCTTCCTTCAGAGGGCACTCCACCTAAAGAGGATGGATTTAGAACATGGGCAAATCGAGAGAGAGAAGGTGTGATTGGGTTCTGTGGTGGACGGCTCCTGGGTTCAGCAATGCTGCCACTAGGTGAATGCTGTAATAATGATGGGAGAACTATGGGAGTTCCAGGAAGGCATATGCCAAGGTCATCTTACCCGTTTCAGAGACTGCGGATTGACTACATTCAGAACAAAGGTGGAACAGTGTGAATATGTCTGTCTATATTGATCTCTTTCCAGGATATTCGGAGATTTGGCCTGTAGCAAAGGCTACAGCTAAAAGATACTGACTGAGGTGAGAGTACCTATCCCTGGGGTTTTTCTTCCTCCGATATACATCTAACCGGAAGATAGGCCTAAGTCCTTATGAAGTAATCTTTGGGAATGCTCCTGGATTAGGTGTCTATTTCCCCAATAGTTCCAGATGCAGCATAGTAGTTTTCCAAAATGATGTTGTCTGTTGCACAAGTTATTGTCTAATGTGTATTTCCAAGTTTTAGTTGTTTCCTAGAATCCAGACTGTATAGAAGCGATTCATTCTTCACAATCAGGAGATTGGATAGTGATGAAACAAGAGACGGGTGGAAAGTCCTAGAGCTACAGTTTGAAGACCTACATCAAGTCCTGATAACCGCCGCCACTGCTGTCGAATTGCAAGGAGAAACTGATCGTATTGCAATCAAGTGTCAGGACTATAAGAGCCATAATGTTGTTTCATGCCTTATTGTTTGTTCCATATTGTACAAAGGGAAAATCACAGTCAAATCAAATTCCAACGGTGTTATATTATCAAGATGAGTCAGGAACAACTAAGTTGACTTTTGCAGTATAGTGGACTGTAAGACAGATGACAGATAGGACACTTGGTTTTGGTCTGATAAGTACATCTGTGTGACGGGGACTGACCCAGTCTATGGTAATTGTGTTTAAATATGACCAGACCAACTGTGGATATTGGAAATTAACAGAATGGAGTACTAATCTGAAGTGTTGTGAATATATACCAGTGGAAACTACTTCTAGAGTCAGTAAAGGTGAAGGTTTGTCCCAAAGAATGACTATCCTGAAGGGAACCCCACCAAACAGTTGTAAACATGATGAATGTAATCCTCTGTTCCTGTCCATTAGAAATCCTATACAACAGGATTTGGGGATATAGGTGTTAGGAGCATGTGTAAGTGACAAAGATCCCCTAGGCAAATTTAGAATGTTGGTAAGGGAGAAATCTCAAAGTTCAGTTGCTTCTGTGGCTCCTACATCCTTACCTATAATTGGCATTAAATATTTGGCCAAATTTAAAATATAATGACAAACTGACCTTAGAGACAGAATTTATACAGGAAAGCCCTTTGGTGTTTTCCCTCTAGGATATTGTTCTTACATAATTCAGCTGAAGAAGACAAGTAGTGACTCTAACGTTTACTCTGACAGTTGGTTTATCAACCAAAATTATCAAAACGCAGATATCTGGTGATTGTGTGGAGATTTGAAACTCCGACCCAGGATGCAGGTAGAATGAAGTGGCCAATGTACCCTGATCAAGTCCTGATCGGGTACTGATGCCATTTGTTCTATTCTCACCTCCTGAGTAGGATCAAATCAGAAAACATTGTCTGGTCACGACTAAGGAGGTCACTGCCTACATCCTTTGACTCACGTTTATACATGGATACATGGATGCCATAGGAGTCTGTAGTAGAGTTTCTGATTAATTTAAAGCAAAAAGTCAGATAGTTGCAGGATTCGAGTCATTAATTCCCATGATTAGTAGTATAAAAAAAAAATTTATAATAATTTTTATTGGATTAACATATCTATTGTCATCAACAGAGATTTGTGAATTATATCTGTGATGCTGTGCAGAGAATGGTGGAACAACTGAGCTCTTTTCCAGTGATGACTCTACAGAACCGACTGGTCCTTGACAGCAGAAAAAGGAGGGGTCTACAGGAACTGCTGCATCTACATTCCGGACAACACTGCCCCTGATGGAAGGATCACCAAGGATCTGAAGAAACTGATGGAAGGATCACCAAGGATCTGAAGAAACTGATGAACTTTATCAAATGAACTGACGGGAAAAATTCTGAAATTAATATCATGGCCAGAATAATGTTTTGGGAACTGGTTCAGCGACTACAATGTTATTAGAATTTGGTTTTAATGGGCTGTCATATAGTTCTACATTTTAGGAAAATTGTTTTGAAAATGTATAATACATCCATGCCCACACTATGTATCTGTGCTGTGCCCCTGTCAAAGACAAAGATTATTCCATCCTTAAGTAAATAAAACCTTGTTGATGGTTGCGGTGTAAATAGGACAAGGTGAAGGCAAACCCGAAAGGGAGTTGAGGGGACCTGGTGAAGCAATAAGGAAAGTCCAGCTCTTCGCTGTTTAGGGCGTTGGGAGAGTACCTCACTTTTGCCTGTTCACCTCTGGTCTATTTCCCGCAAAAGGAGGGATTTGTGAGAGAAGGATTTATGATTTTATGAATATATAATGAGAATATTCTGTAGTACACATTTCTGTCCACTAGATGGCTGCAAACCATATGTATGAGAAGGTCAATGAGGGAGGGGGAAGAGGGGATTCTGAAACCACTCCTATCAGGTTAAGGAGCCAATAGCCTCTTCTTAAGGAACACCCCTTTTGTGATGTCATGTCTGCTATTTAAGTGAATGTACTGTGAATAAAACTCTCTCTCGCCTGCTCTCTTCTACCATGGCTCAAAGAGGATGAGAAGATGCTTTCATGAAACCACCTAGTGTCTGGTCTCATTATAAAGCAGTATGCTGTACACATACTTATTCTTCTAATTGATTTGGCACCACACAAAGAAGAAGGAGAGTCGCAAGAATTGCGACGACAAAAGGCTAAGGGATCAATAGATCTGAGGCCTTTTGTTGAGTTTCCCCAGCTTATCAGCCTAGTTACTATGCTCTCCCCCACCTTGTGTTTGTGACATGGCTGGGCGTGTGGTGCTGCTAGCCTCAGGGGGCCAACTGGCAGTCCTGAGTGCAGGCATACGTCACAGTCACACTATGATGTCACATCCCTGAGGAGGGGGAGGTATGCTGTTTCTGAGGCTGATATATGAGCCCCAAGCCAGGAACACAAGGTCTCTTGGAACTGGACTACAAACAGAGACACATGGGAACAGCTCCCTGAAGTTCTGCCTTTGCATAATGTTCAGAATTATAGGCAGAGGCGCATAAAGGAGTTCAACATATGGCTTGGTAAATGGTGTCAAGAGCAAGGATTTGGCTTTGTTTCTCATGATAGCTCTACTTGGAATAGAAAGGAACTGTACAAAAAAGATGGTTTGCATCTTTCTCTCAAAGGAACAAATGTACTTAGTGAACAACTCCAAGAATTTGCGAAAGAGTATTTAAACTAGGAAGGGGGGGCAAAAGAGTGAAAATAAAAGAGTCCAATTGCCCCCCGAAACAATGCCAGAACAGGTCAGAAGCACAGAGGTTAAGAAATGATAAGCTCAGAGTCCTGTCTACAAATGCTCGCAGTTTAGGTAAAAAAATCAATGAACTTGGGTCAATAATGGCATCTGAGAATGTAGATTTAGTGGCTGTTACGGAGACATGGTTTAATGAAAGAAATGACTGGGACATAACCATACCAGGGTACTCTTTATACAGAAGAGACAGAGAAGGCAAGAAAGGAGGAGGAGTGGCCCTGTATGTGAAAGATAGCATTAAATCTAACCTAAGGCTACTTTCACACCTGCGTTCAGGTGTCCGCTCGTGAGCTCCGTTTGAAGGGGCTCACGAGCGGTCCTGAACGCAGCCGCCCGGCCCTGATGCATTCTCTATGGAGGCGGATCCACTGAGAATGCATCCGCCTGCCAGCGCTCAGCCTCCGCTCCGCTCAGTGAGCGGACACCTGAACGCTGCTTGCAGCGTTCGGGTGTCCGCCTGGCCGTGCGTAGGCGAGCGGATCCGTCCAGACTTACAATGTAAGTCAATGGGGACGGATCCGCTTGAAGATGACACCATATGGCTCAATCTTCAAGCGGATCCGTTCCCCATTGACTTACAATGTAAAGTCTGAACGGATCCGCTCAGGCTACTTTCATACTTAGAAAATTTTCTAAGTTTTAATGCAGACGGATCCGTTCTGAACGGATGCGAACGTCTGCATTATAGGAGCGGATCCGTCTGATGAAACATCAGACGGATCCGCTCCTAACGCTAGTGTGAAAGTAGCCTAATACAAGTTGGTGAGGCCAACATAGAGTCAGTTTGGGTTACGTTGCAGTTTGCTAATCATGCAGTAACTCGTGTAGGTGTGATATATAGACCACCTGGTCAAGTTAAAGAACTAGATGATCTACTAGTTGAAGAAATAGCTAAAATGACAATGAAAGGAGAAGTTATCATTATGGGAGATTTCAATCTTCCAGATATAAACTGGAAAACCAAAATAGCAAGTTCTACCAGGAGTACAGATATTCTAAATTCCCTACTGGGGTTATCTCTACAACAAGTGGTTGAGGAGCCAACCCGGAGGGAGGCCATTTTGGATTTGGTATTCACAAATGGGCATTCGGTATATGATGTCATTGTAGGCGAAACCTTGGGATCTAGTGATCACCAGTCAGTGTGGTTTAATATAAGAACTGTGAAAGAGTCCCACCACACAAAAACAAAAATTTTAGATTTTAGAAAAACAGACTTTTCAAAAATGAAATTAGTCATATATGAGTCCTTATCAGACTGGAACGGATTACATGGAGTCCAGGAGAAATGGGACTACTTAAAAGGTGCATTATTGAAGGCAACAGAAAATTGCATTAGACTTGTCAGTAAAAGCAAAAAAAAGGAAGAGACCACTGTGGTACTCAGCAGAAGTGGCCCAAATCATTAAAAATAAAAAGCTAGCATTTTGTAATTATAGAAAAACCCAGAGCAATGAAGATAAGGAAATCTACAAGATTAGGCAGAGAGAGGCCAAGCAAGTTATAAGAACTTCTAAAGCGCAGGCAGAAGAAAAACTAGCTCAGTCTATGAAAAAAGGGGATAAGACATTCTTCAGATATATAAATGAAAAAAGGAAATTAAAACAAGGAATAACTAAATTAAAAACAAAGGACGGAAGGTATGTAGAAGAGAATAAAGGGCTAGCCGACTGCCTTAATGAATACTTCTGTTCAGTTTTTACAAAAGAAAAAGAAGGAGTCACAGGGGCCTGATGAGATACACCCAAAATTATTAAAAGAGCTTAGTGGTGAGCTGGCAAAACCGTTAACAGATTTATTTAACCAATCATTAGTAACAGGAGTCGTCTCGGAAGATTGGAAATTGGCAAATGTCGTGCCCATTCACAAGAAAGGTAGTAGGGAGGAATCGAGCAACTATAGACCAGTGAGTCTGACATCAATAGTAGGCAAATTAATGGAAACCCTATTAAAGGATAGAATTGTGGAACATCTAAAATCCCATGGATTGCAAGATGAAAAACAACATGGGTTTACTTCAGGGAGATCATGTCAAACAAATCTTATAGATTTTTTTGACTGGGTGACTAAAATAATAGACGGTGGAGGTGCAGTAGACATCGCATATCTAGATTTTAGTAAGGCTTTTGACACTGTCCCACATAGAAGACTTATCAATAAACTGCAGTCATTGAGCATGGACTCCCATATTGTTGAGTGGATTAGGCAGTGGCTGAGTGACAGACAACAGAGGGTTGTAGTCAATGGAGAACATTCAAAACAAGGTCATGTTACCAGTGGGGTTCCACAGGGATCTGTACTGGGACCAATTTTGTTTAATATCTTCATAAGTGATATTGCAAAAGGCCTCGATGGTAAGGTTTGTCTTTTTGCTGATGACACAAAGATATGTAACAGGGTTGATGTTCCTGGAGGGAAACGCCAAATGGAAAAGGATTTAGGAAAACTAGAAAAATGGTCAGAACTCTGGCAACTGAAATTTAATGTGGATAAGTGCAAGATAATGCACCTGGGGCGTAAAAACCCAAGGGCAGAATATAGAATATTTGACACAGTCCTGACCTCAGTATCTGAGGAAAGGGATTTAGGAGTAATTATTTCAGAAGACTTAAAGGTGGGAAGACAATGTAATAGAGCAGCACGAAATGCCAGCAGAATGCTTGGATGTATAGGGAGAGGTATAAGCAGTAGAAAGAGTGAAGTGCTTATGCCGCTGTACAGAACACTGGTGAGACCTCACTTGGAGTATTGTGCACAGTACTGGAGGCCATATCTCCAGAAGGATATAGATACTCTAGAGAGAGTTCAGAGAAGAGCTACTAAACTAGTACATGGATTGCAGGATAAAACTTACCAGGAAGGGTTAAAGGACCTTAATATGTATAGCTTGGAAGAAAGAAGAGACAGAGGGGATATGATAGAAACTTTTAAATACATAAAGGGAATCAACTCGGTAAAGGAGGAGAGCATATTTAAAAGAAGAAAAACTACCACAAGAGGACACAGTTTTAAATTAGAGGGGCAAAGGTTTAAAAGTAATATAAGGAAGTATTACTTTACTGAGAGAGTAGTGGATGCATGGAATAGCCTTCCTGCAGAAGTGGTAGCTGCAAATACAGTGAAGGAGTTTAAGCATGCATGGGATAGGCATAAGGCTATTCTTCATATAAGATAGGGCCAGGGACTATTCATAGGATTCAGATATATTGGGCAGACTAGATGGGCCAAAAGGTTCTTATCTGCCGACACATTCTATGTTTCTATGTTTCTATGAGGCAGAGCCCCACGTGCCCCTGGAGATGGCTGAGTAACCCTTTCCCTCCAGACCCCTAATACCCCTGCCCTGATTTACCCCTATTCACCCCTGGCCTGCATTGGGTTAATCCTAACCCCTGCATTTAACCCCTTTACCACCGATAACCCCTGCTGCATAACCCCTGCATTAACCTCTGCTCCACCAACCATCCCCTAACCCCGGCTGCTGAACTCCTGCAGTCAGTATTTACCCCTGCTGCTGACCTCCTGCAGCATTAACCTCAGCCCTGTCTGCCTCTGCCCATATCCTTAACTCCTGCATTCCCTGTGTGCAGCCCCAGCATATCCTTGCTGGGCTGTATTAACCCTTGATATCCTGGTCCCCTGCAATAGCCCCAATACCCCTGACCCAGGTAACCCCTGGTGTCCAACCCTGGGTTTACCCCTTTATGTCCATCATCCCCTGCACTGTGATTATACCTACATTGCAGTGATTGTGTGGTTTACAGCCCCGCTTTAACCCTTGCATTGCTGGGCTGTATTGACCCTGTATTACCTGAACCTGTACTCATGGCTACATCCCTGGCCTGCAAGTATTAACCCTTGCAGTGCCACCATTTACCCTTTCTACCCCGTAGGGACAGTGAGTAGCCAGGCGGGTGGGTTGCTGTTAATGAATGTATGTAAGTGTATTGTATAGATAGTGTGTGGGGTGGAATTGGGAATTGTGTATTGTCTAGTGTAGTTAGGTTTGTATTGTGTTTTCTGTAGTGTTATTGCTGTACTGTGGTGTGTGCGTCTATTTGTATATATATTTATAACCATTGATCTATAAATATATATAGATATAGCGTATAATTAGACTTGTATTATTGTATTGTATAATAAATACTTTATTATTCATATACAGCGTATAGTGTTTTTAGTAGTCGCCGCCGTAGTATAGTAGTAAGGCTACTTTCACACTTGCGTTCGGGGTTCCACTTGTGAGCTCCGTTTGAAGGCTCTCACAAGCGGCCCCGAACGCATCCGTCCAGGCCCAATGCATTCTGAGTGGATGCGGATCCGCTCAGAATGCCTCAGTCTGGCTCCGCTTGGCCTCCGTTCCGCTCAGCAGGCGGACACCCGAACGCAGCTTGCAGCGTTCGGGTGTCCGCCTGGCCGTGCGGAGCCAAACGGATCCGTCCAGACTTACAATGTAAGTCAATGGGGACGGATCCGTTTGAAGTTGACACAATATGGTGCAATTTTCAAACGGATCCGTCCCCCATTGACTTTCAATGCAAAGTCTGGACGGATCCGTCTGACTAACTTTCACACTTAGATTTTTTTGTGAAATATAATGCAGACGGATCCATTCTGAACGGATCCCATCGTTTGCATTATAGGAGCGGATCCGTCTGTGCAGACACCAGACGAATCCGCTCCGAACGCAAGTGTGAAAGTAGCCTAAGGCTGCGTTCACACGGGCGAGATTTCCACGCGGGTGCAATGCGGTAGGTGAACGTATTGCACTGAATCCCGACCCATTCATTTCAATGGGGCTGTTCAGATGAGCGGTGATTTTCACGCATCACTTGTGCGTTGCATGAAAATCGCAGCATGCTCTATATTCTGAGTTTTTCACGCAACGCAGGCCCCATAGAAGTGAATGGGGTTGCGTGAAAATCGCAAGCATCCGCAAGCAAGTGCGGATGCGGTGCGATTTTCACGCACGGTTGCTAGGAGACGATCGGGATGGAGACCCGATCATTATTATTTTCCCTTATAACATGGTTATAAGGGAAAATAATAGCATTCTGAATACAGAATGCATAGTAAACTAGCGCTGGAGGGGTTAAAAAAAATAAAAAATAATTTAACTCACCTAAATCCACTTGATCGCGTAGCCCGGCATCTCCTTCTGTCTCCTTTGCTGAACAGGACCTGTGGTGAGCATTAATTACAGGTAAAGGACCTTTGGTGACGTCACTCCGGTCATCACATGATCCCTCACATGATCTTTTACCATGGTGATGGATCATGTGATGACTGGGGTGACGTCACCAAAGGTCCTTTACCTGTAATTAATGCTCACCACAGGTCCTGTTCAGCAAAGGAGACAGAAGGAGATGCCGGGCTACGCGATCAAGTGGACTAAGGTGAGTTAAATTATTATTATTATTTTTTTAACCCCTCCAGCACTAGTTTACTATGCATTCTGTATTCAGAATGCTATTATTTTCCCTTATAACTATGTTCCCGCAACGCACCCGCACATTTTCCAGCAACGCCCGTGTGAACCCAGCCTAAGTCGCACGTAGTGTAGTTCAGTGGAGTGTATAGGCAACAGAGGTAGTTAGCTAGAGAGTATAACTAGAGAGTATAACATAGTTAGTTATAATTTAGGCATAAATAGGCAGAGTCATCACTAGACGACTCACGCCTATTTATTAATATTAATTATTGAGATTTGCATAAATATCAATAATTAATGTCCCCTTTAACACTTGGCAATATGTGTGATGTCATATTCAGGCACCATTATATTCATGGAGCATGGTGTGTGCAGCAGTATTATTTAAAGAAAGCAGGGTGCTTGTAGCAATATTATATTCAGGGGGCATGTGTGCATGTAACAGTATTTTATTCAGGAGGCATATGTAATGACCCAGAGTGCCATTACCACTCTTTTGCACCTTGCTACTGTCTCTAATACGCTAATGTATGTCATAAATATATATTTTGTACCACCTCTGAATAATGTGCATATTTATTCTTGTGTAACTGTTTGTGTTCATGCCTGATTTACCACAAGGTGGCGGCATTACTGGAAGAGCTGTACTACATAGAATGGAACCCTTCTACCATTATTTTCCCCTCTCTAGAGAGGGAGGAGTCTTAGTCTTAGCTAAAGTAGGTCAGTCTAAAACTACCCCTCAGGGGGTGAGGTTGTATGAGTAGCTTGTCTCCTACTAAGGCCTCCTGCACACAAACGTTTGCGCCCCATGGCCGTGCTGCGGCCCTAAAATTGCGGGCCGCAATGCACGAACACCGACCGTGGGCCAGCCGCAGCAGATCGCGGACCCATTCTTTTTAATGTGTCTGCACACCGCCCATTCCACAAAGAAATAGGACATGTTCTATCTCTTTGCGGAACGTAGGGTTCCATTCTGTGCTTCCGTTCCGCACCATTCAGCTTCTCCGGATTTGCGGACCCATTGAAGTGAATGGGCCCGCATCCGTAATGCGGAATGCCCACGGAACAGCGCGCATGTATTGCGGATCCACAAATGGGGTCCGCAATACGGCAACGGGCAGCACACGTTCGTGTGCAGAAGGCCTAAAGGGAGAAAGCAGGCCTTGTCCTGCTTGGACAGGCCTTGCCTGTGAGTCTATACATGGTTGCATGTCCCCTCCTGGGCTTGCATTGCCTAAGAGGCCAAGCTAAAGTAAGCTTGAAGCCAGGAAGAAGTTTTCATAGGATTACAGTGAGAGTCAGACTACAGAAAGCCAAGTAACAGCCTACAACAGCAAGCTAAAGGAAAAAGTTCCTATTTACTGTAAACCAGCCAACATAGCAGAGCTGAATAAGTTTAGATGTAGCAGTGCTGAGAGTGTTTGCCTTCCAGAACTTCATGCCAAAGCTGCTGGAAACCAAGACCAAGTCTGTAAACTGTTTGGATTACCATTTATGCAAAGTAAAGTCTGGACTCCATTTATTCTACTTCCTTTATCATCCAAGTTAGTCACCCCCGCTTTTGCACTGCTTCGTCCGACCACGTATGGGATCCAAGGATGTCCAGGTAGGAGCACTGTGACATGTGCTTATAACGTCTACAGGGACATTGTAGGCCCACCTACACCACTCTGGCATTCCTACCCAGGGTACCAACACCACCATACTTAAAGGGAACCCCATGTCCTTGTTGCTTAACTGCAACTGGCGTCACGACTAATTGCTCTATAAGAGGGACATATTACGTAGAAACCTCCTCAGGGGCAAGGGATACCCCAGACGCTGGGATTAGGATGCTGCACATAGTGTGTGTAGCAATATTATATAGTATATAGCAGTAAAGCACGCAACACATTGATGACTTTGTATTAGCATGGCGTGTAAGGGTGTTCTGAAAAAGCAAGAAACCAAACAAACTCTGCTGAAACATGTTGTGGCCTGTAGAAGAGATGCACTGATGATGTGTGGTGGTCTTCTATCTTATTTGTAAAACAACTCCCATCATACCTTACCATTTTTTTTAACTTGGTAGAAACGTATGTAGAAGGTTAACCTGCACATGGTTCTGGTGCTGAATTTAAGCTATGGGCTTGGTTCTGGTGCT